>NW_026557168.1:0-27161 GCF_029017545.1 Prosopis cineraria | reverse complement strand
ACGTTTGTATACCACGTGGGGATGTACTGATTAAAGTACTTTATCGTGAATCCGAGTTAGCTTCTTCATTATTAGTTTTCACTTTTCTCATAACTTGAGATTAGATTATCTTACAGCGCGAGGATATAAACCATGAAACTACGATTTTTCTTAGTTCGCAAGCATGTTCCGATTCCCATATCCCAACAGATCTTGTGACTGTTTTTTTATGAGAAGTTCATTGTGTAAAGTGAAAACAATGTGTTTTACAGATTTTTGGCAATACTTACAGCTCTGAACGATCCGCATAGGGACTTACATAAGAGTAGTTTAAAGGATAGATTTTATTTTGTAATTTTTTTTGATAAAATTCCTTAGTGCGTCTTTGAAAGTGAAAGCACTGATATAATTATTATGTGACGAATTTTTTAACAAAATACGTGATGATGACACTTTCCAACATGTTCATTTGGTATCAATTTAAAGTATCTTTTATATTTTTATTTCAAGCTGATCACTATATTTTGACAAGTCACTTTCTCTTTTTCCTGAGCGTACATTATATAGAAAATTAAAAATTTTGCTCCGGTGTAATCTATTTTAATATGCACCAGAGAATTTACAAAATTTCATACATGAATCTTCAGCAGTTTAGCTCAAAAATTTAAAATGAAGACACATGGATTTATTTAAACTTCATGATTTTAATTAGAAAAACAAGGAATTACAGTGATCAAACTCTGGTACCATATTAGTTAAAGACCAACTCAAATTAAAAGTTCAAGTTATATTATACATGCAATTTCATTTTTTATCGCAATTTTAATTTTATTTTTTACATTTTAAAGCATAACTATTTTCTCCACACAAGGATTGTTGGCCACATTATTTGTGTAGAAAATTCGGCTTAATGACCAGTCAATTAAACTAAAAGTTAGATACATGAAAATAAAGTAATTTTATCGAGAAAAACAAAGGGTAAACTTTTTATAAGAATGAGACGTGAAAAACATGGAGCACAAAATTATAGCAGCATAATTCAATTGATGACCTAAGGCACATAAGGCACTTTCATCCACAACTTTTTGGTGAGATGGCTTTGTAAAGATCAATTAATAATTGACAAGTGTGAAGTATGTATATTCATGTGTATATTCATATATCGGAAGCAGAAGTTACATGGATGATAAGGAAGAACATGAAATTAATGTGGGAAGGGACCCAGAAATGCAATTGGTGAAATGAGGATCACTAAGTGATCAATGAGCAGAACAAGCAAGGCATGATTTCCGGCACCATCCAAATCATGAAATAGTTGGCCCAGATTATTAGGTCACCACCTTATGGCTTTGCTTGCTTCCGACCCACTCATGTTAAAAACTTGTGTTCCTGAATGCATGGTTTTTGCGTTATGATTTTCTTATGCTTGAATATCATGCACAAGGGCAAATAATGTGAATAGCTAGTTAGATTTTGTGCATTCAGCTTCTGCTGCTTTGTGGTATATGGAACCCGCTTTTTCTTCCATCAAGCTGATGTGTGCATATGTCTAACCTCAATATCCAAACATAGTGGGTTCAAGACGAGCTAGCCTGATTATCGTTGCATGCAATTGAATTTTTGAAATTGACCTTTGATAGTTTTGTTCTGGTCCGTTGTATCTATCGATGCATGGGCTTGGTGGGAATTGGCTTGTAAATTTGTACGAAGTGATACAATGGTATGATCTGCATGTACGTTACAGCGACCAGATCAGCATATATCTGAATCAAATGGTATGTATATATGTATGGAAAAGAAAAAGTCCAAGGCTTCAATAAGGCAAGGCTGGAAAGCGATGGAGTAGTGCTAATTATGTTGCATTTTAACACACAAGGAATAAAAGGTGCAGAATCATATTGAGTGGATCAGACAGAGATCCTATGTGTATAATAATTAGATTACAAAGATCGTTCGGCGCATTTTTCTTAAAGCTCAAAGTGTATAAATGCTTCTTCAACTTTTTGCCACATCTTTTAATTTGATGAGCTGAGTTAGCTGAGTTAGTATAACAGTAGTAGATGAGATTGCACTGCCTTCTCTTTCTGATTATTATTACATACCTCAGATGTTTAGAGACATTGAATGGCACCTTGAAGCCTTTTTGAAAAGTGGTGTTACAGGCAATACATATATGCACATTAACTAGCATATAAACCAGCCATACCCTGACCAATAGGCATTTCCAGGACCTGCAAACTTATGAAATATCCTTATGGGAGATATCCTGGGCACAACTACATCAAATTTGCACAATCTGCTTACTAGTTACTTTATTGTCTCTTCATTTCAGAGATGTAATCTAATGCAACCTAAAAAATTATTTATCCTTTAATTTTCATTTATATCTTATAAAGGAGAACAGTTTGCCACCTCCGACTTACTCTTTACAATTGGATTTTTTTTTTTTATTTTGGGGGTGTGGGGAAGGGAAAATTTCATTACTGGATGAAATTACAGAGCGGCAATGCAAACCCAAAAAAACATTAGCATCCCCAGATATTTACATATATTCTTTTCAATTGGACTTTCAATGGCCTAAAATTTTTTTATCATACTGGACCAGTAATAAATGATGTTTTTAATGGTCTGTTTGGTAGGCCTGCAACTTATGGAGCTCTAAATTAGACACTGTACATGTCAGGCTCGTAAAGGCCCTCAAAGCATACCAGATGCATAGGAGAGAGACCACATCTCTATTAATGGCCAGCCCAATAGGAAATTACACAAGAGTGCCCTCGCAGAATCTCATCTGTGCTTACTGCTTAGCCTATAAGACGACAAGTCAATTCCATTACTGCATTTTTAGGCCATTTGACTTGCAGCTTCTTCTTCTTTCTTGTTTCATTGATTACATAATAAAGCAGTGTTATCCACTCCTGCATACTTAAATTAACAAAAGTTTACACTAAACTCACTATCTAAAACTTTTAACACTAACCCTAGCCACCTCGTGACAGGTTGAAACTAACGCTAGCCACCACTCTTGACGGGTTGAAATTATTCATTATTAGATATATATATATATATATATATAATGAGAATCTCAAGATTAATCAACAGGCTTATCCATCAGTGATTCGGATTTTTTAGTAGATAGATAATCTGCAGTCTGCACGATGCACATACTCTGTAATTACTGTGTCTCTTTTCTTGGTCAACAAATAATACCTGTCTTTAGCTTGGTTTGATAATTGATGATATTGTGTTGCGCGTTTGGTTTTCAGTTTGCTTCTTGTAATACCCATCCTCTAATATTGAAAGCTTGACAGGTAAAACAGAATAATGCTAGCTTTTTATGTTGGCTAAATGATGCTAGGTAAAGCTCACAAAAATTCGATAGGGAGACTCTGTTGAAGCAACAGCATGATCATTATAAATGAGAAGTTCCACAAATTTCCATCATGTCGTTCTCGTTACCTAAAATGGTTAGCTTAGCCTCTATCTCACGTTTTGGTTCCTTAAAGATGGTTCTCTTGCAATTCACAAAATTTTATCAGAAAGGAAGTACAACTTTTTGCTTGACATTAATTACTGTCACTAAAGTGAAGCAAATTAAAACCTCGCTTACCGGCTGAGAGAACATTCAGCAATGGCATCCCCCACGACCCACTTCATTGTGGTGCACATCTTCACCATTCTGGTTGCCACAAGCAATGCCTGGAGACCCAAGTTCTCATCCATTCTTGTGTTTGGGGATTCAACAGTCGACCCAGGCAATAACAACTTCCTGGAGACATTGTTTAAGGGAAACCATTCCCCGTATGGCAGAGACTTCCCTGGTCACAGACCCACTGGTAGATTCTCCAATGGAAAACTTGTTACTGACTTCATTGCCTCTCTTCTACAAATCAAGGAGTTCGTCCCTCCTTATCTAGACCCAAATCTATCAGATCTTGAGCTTCTAACCGGAGTCAGCTTTGCCTCTGGCGGATCAGGAATCGATGACTTGACCACGATTTCTTCTGGAGTGGTCCCTGTTTCCAAGCAAATTGAGTACTTCAGAGAATATGTAGAAAGAATTAAGCGCATTGTGGGGAAAGAAGAAAGTCAGAAGGTACTTGGACGCGCTCTTGTTATCATCAGTGCTGGAACTAATGACTTCAGTTTCAATTTTTATGATGTTCCCACAAGAAAATACGAGTTTGATATAAGTGAATACCAAGATTTTCTGCAGAATAGGTTTCAAATCTTCATAAAGGTATTTTCTTCACAAACTTTGAGCAATACCCAGTTCTTTTATGAGTAAACAGAAGAACAAGGTTTGACACTAAAAACTAAATATAACAGATCTTCTTGTGTAAAATTTCAGGAACTTTACAGCCTCGGATGCAGGAAGGTAGCTGTCGTTGGGCTTCCTCCAATCGGTTGCATACCCCTTCAGATAACAACAAAGTTAAAGAATCTAAAGGATCGAAAATGTGTAGAGCAAGAGAACATAGACTCAGAACTCTACAATAAAAAATTGGAAAGGCTATTGCTTCATGCGCAAGCCATGCTTCCAGGAAGCAGAGTTGTTTACGTAGACGTGTATAACCCCTTGATCAACCTCATCAATCAACCTGAAAAATACGGTAAGATGCATCATAATTACACATGCTTAAATCATGTATAAATATATTTGCGAATTAGGCCTCACGGACATTTGATCAAACAGGTTTTGAGGTAACGAAGAGAGGGTGTTGTGGAAGTGGCATTTTTGAAGCAGGACCGTTGTGCAACGAGCTCACGCCGGCATGTGAGGAGGCTTCAAAGTATGTATTTTGGGATAGTGTGCATCCAAGTGAAGCAGCGTACAAGTATATTGCAAAATACGTGGAGGAGGAGGTGCTGCCCAAGTTTGTGAATAATAATAGTGATAGCAGCGAATTGTATTTGTGAATCAGGTCCATGCCCTGGCCGCGGTAAGACGAGTCACATACATAAGCTTGTGTTATTTGTGGGTGCCCGATTAAACAACTAGTTTAATTAATTTATTAATTAACTAATAATGGAGATAAATAAATGAATATCATTCCACCATTTTTACAATGCTGCTCCTGCTATGTTATGTTTACGTTTTATTCACAAATGAATTCAAATTACTTAATAATTTAAAGCATTATATGTGAGTAAGTGTAAATTGAAAAAAACATCTTTAGAAAAATTATTTCTACTCAAGCTTAACAATATTCAAATATGACACAATCAGTGCCGTGTAAATAAAAAAGTATCAGACGTGACACTATAAATCAGATACTAAGAATGTGTCTACTGTCTACTCTTCATCGGCAGAATGGCATGTTTTCATGTAGTGTATCTAAGTTTATTGTTCGTATTGTGCCTAAACATGTGCAGAAAGCTATTGCAAACGAAATTATGAAAAGTTTTCACCTTTCACTAGTCTGGAATGGCGGAGACTCTTTTTTTTTTTTTTTTTCTTTTCCACCTCCTCATGTTAGCACGAGAACTCACATCCATTTGATTTTATGTCAGATAACAGAACCATGGAGCATGAATACAAAATATAAAACTTACAGTAAATAGCATTTATATAAATTATAAACCGTTTAACTTATCCCTCAAATTTGATACAATTATTAGCCTACTTTTTTAATTTTGGAAATTGAATGTCGTGTTGAGTAGCGGGACTAATACATATGGGATTGGATTATACTGATTCAGTTAAGGTTTAGAGAATAACAGAATTTGACAGGTCTTTCGTTCTTTTCTCTTGTCCTCGTGTCTTGGCGCAGCAAGATTTTTTCGGATTTGGACAAATCTGGGCCGATTGAATGATCCTTCGTCATTCGATGCTCATTCATTCATATTCGGATTTTCAGAGGAAGCAAATTCAGAGAATCTTCTTCTTTTCGTCTTGTCTTTCTTTTCTTTTTTTACCTGGTTCTTTTCGTCGCGCGCCCATGTATATGTATCACACAGAAAAGCGGGGTAGAATGGAATGCAGGGACAGATGGGCAGCGTTAGGTGTCTTTACTTTTAATAAAGCTCTATATTCTACATGAACGAACTTCTCGAGCTACTCAATTTGACTAGCTTTTGTCTCTTTTTCTACTAACTTAGAAAAGCAGAGATGAGAAACCAAATCTTGTTTGCCGCCAATCAAAAACGAGTTTTAGAAAACTACTTTGAAAAAATTGTTTAACTCAAATATCACTCTATTTCTATTTATAAAAAAAAATTATCACTTTTTATATATTTTTTATATTAATAAAATTATATATTTTAATAAATATTTATTATATATTTTTTAAATCATCCCTCATAATTTATATTAATAAGTTGATTAATATAAAATATTTTAATTTAATTTTTTTATTTTTAAATATAATTATTATAATTAATTAATTTTCTTAATCTGTATGATATATTTTCTTTTTTCTTATATATAAAAACGGACGGAGTAATAGTGAATGCTCACTGCGTGAACCTTCTCTAAACAATTTTCCAGTCTGGAACATTTGAAAGAGAACGCCAATTTGTAATTTAATTTTACAGCAAAATCGACAAGTTCAGATAACTTTCCAAGCCATCATACTTGATTTGATAGGGGAAATGAAGAAAGGAAAGAATTATGCTCAGCAGGAAAGATACAAGTGTACAGATAACAAGAACACAATCCTTGAAGATTAGATTCTGATGAAATCAAAACTTCTAGCACTCTAACTTACACTACCAAATGCATACACACAACATGTAGTAACTTTAGCTTTTACCTTCTCCCCATTGATCCACTACTTCCCTGAAACAAATCGTTCAGTTTTGCTTCAAGTTCCTCCTCCCCATACCTAATATACTTATCAGCTTGCTTCCCCACTTCTGGAAGACTCCGAAACCTTGAAATGAAGTTTACATATGCTGGCATCAATATTTTTTCCAGGGAAATTCTAATCTCTTCCCTTAATTGCTCATCAAACACAAACCATGTAGATTGATTCCTACATATTTCCTCAAACTGCGTGTTGAACAATTTGAGCTTCTCTTTCATAGTCTTTGAAGCAGCATTAGGTCCCCCCAATGAACCATTGTCTACCTTCAACAAGCTCAGAATCTTGTTCCACGAGTTTCTCTGATAGTTTACATGGTATTGTCGGACTTTTGCAGCGTGTTTCCGGATCCAATCATCGCCCAATAGGGTTCCCAGCTCACTATCCTTTGCCTTCTGAACAATGTACCTTCCGTTGTTCATCATGAAAACAGAACACAATGCAGAGTCCTTAAAGATTTTGGACTTGGCTTCGAGATTGCTCTCTAGCAATTCCATAATCCAAGCCATTTGCACAGATAGTGAAGAGGACGAATCGTCAAGCTTGGGGTAATCCTTCAATGGAAGCCCACTGTCTTCGAATACTTGCACCAGTGTCTGCCGGGACCGGCACGCTGCGCGGAGGTAATTCATCACGTAGCGGGTAATTGGATGAAGCCCACCGCCGGGAACAGCCGCTTTTGCCGGGTCACGACGAATTAAATTCTCCAGTTCCATAAAAATTCCTCTGATTGCTTCGCCTAGCCTCTTCCAGATTGTGAGTGCCTCGTTTCTGAGAGATAAACAGTACTGATCGGAGAATAAAGATTCAAATTCTGGAATTAGGTCCCTCAACGTCTCGAAAACGTCTAAAATTCTGAACAATCGCTCCGGAGATCGGCTCCCAATCGCCACGGCATCAGCGAAATTCAGAAGTTGAATAGTTGATCCTCGGCAGACCTCCATAAAAGAGTGATCTGAAGCTGCAGAAAAACCGAAAAAGACGCGATCGCAGAGTCGCCGCTCGCTGGGGAACAGTATCCTGAGAGCCACATTGGAGGCTTTAATCCATCTTTCAATCTCGTCTTCGAGGTCCTGCCACTGCATCTTGTGGACGTCTTCGATGCTTAGCTTCTGTAACCCCAACCTCGAAAAGCTCTCCTCCAAGAATTCTCTGCGGCAGCTGCTATAAACGTGCGAGCACTCCTTCCCAAACCCAGCAACTACCATGCGCTTCGCAATTTCGTGAAGGTCATTGATCGTCGCCGATGGCAGCGCATCAACGACGATGTCATAATCGGCCACAGGTTGCGCAACCGGAATCTGGTCATCCTCACCGTTCCCTACAACGCCTTCAACTTCATGGTCCTCGTCCTCCTCCGAGTCAAACGAAAAGTTCCCAGTCGACTCGCCATTCCCGTACGCTCGAGTCAGGTCAAACGACTCGCCACCATGTTCCATCAGAGTCCTGAACTCGTCCTCGACGCGGAACATAGCCTGCTGGAGTATATCCTCGGCGCGTACCAAGCACGCGCTAACGGTCTTATCCGCCGCCACCGGGCTCCACTCGGCCAAGGTAGCGATTAACTCGTCAATGGCGTCAAGGAAGGCGGCGGAGTCAGCAGAATCAGCCCAGATCGGGTGGTCGGAAGACACGTACTGGGAGATCCGACGGTCAAGAGACTTGAGGGTGTGATCGAGTGCGGCGCAGCCCCTGGGATCATCATGAGCAACTTTGTCGGAAAGATTCTCTCTGGAAAACCTGCCATCGAAGGTGGAGAAGATTTGGAGAATATCATCGGCCATGTTGTTATTATGGCCAAGAGTCTTGGCTATGTGGCGCGCCACAGCCAATAACTTCTCCTCGCCGTTCTCAGCCATTAAGAAAAAGAGGGGAAGCTCAGAGGCCGGGGGTCAAATAGCTCATGGCAGAGCACATGGGAGGAGAGGAGGAGGGTCGTGTATTGACGATAAAAGAGAAGGGATAGCGGAAAACAGACTCAGCAAAAACGCGGTTTCTGTTGAGAAAATTTAAGGGCAGGGAGTAAAGTCAGAGATAGAGATAGACAGGCAGATAGAGAGAGATGAGGGTGGAGAATGAGAGAATAAAAAGAAAAAAAAAAAGAAAAAATGGAAGAAAAAGAGAGACAGGGGTGAGGACAGGAGCCAAGAAAATTCCAAAATCACAGTCAACTCGGCCATAGAAAATGCTCCCAGTAAAGTAAGAATTGCAATAAAAATAGAAAAATACGAGGGTATTTAATATTAATAAGGTTTAAAATTTTTTGAATAAAAGACTGATTTAAAAATAATTTTAAACAAAAAATATTATAATACCCTTACACGTTCTTTTTTAATTGATGAATGATGCTTTGTGAATTAATAAAAAAATTATTTTTTAATTGACAAATTTAAGAATATGAAGAAACTTAATTATGAATAAAGAATTATAGATCATATTTTAATAAATAAATATTTATTAATTAACAAGTTCTTGTTTATATTTAATAAGAAATCATTTGCTGATTGATAAGTTTAAGAATTTGAAAGAACTTGATTATAAGAAAAAATAAGTATAGATCATGTTTTAATAAATAGTCATTTATCAATTAACAAATACTCATTCGTATTTAATAAGAAGTCATTCATTAGTTAACAAATTCAGAAATTTGAAAGAATTTACTTGTGCGAAGAGATAAGTGTAAATTATGTTTCAATAAAAAGTCATTAATTAATTAACGAATATTCAATTATATTTAACAAGAAATTATTTTCCTATTAGCAATTTTAAAAGAAAAACAGCAGGGATAGTATTTTTTTTTCCTATCTAAAATTATATTTCCCCATAAAAATATAGTATTGGGTTCATTAAAATATACATAATACCAGGAGACTAGGTTAAAACACGCACACACGCATATCAACTGTAAGGCACTGCTTGCTAAAGTAGTTTTACAGGTAAAACAAAAGAACTAATTCAACAAAGAAATAAATTTAAAATATTAAAAAAAATAATTTTTTAATCTTTTAATTTTTAACTTATTTGTAACTCAATCTCTCAACTATGACTCACTGCAATTTAGTCCCTCAATTATAACTTACTGCAATTCAGTCTCTTGACTTTTGATTTGCCTATAACTCGATCCTTATTTTTTAATTTTTTTTTAAAATTTTTTTATCAAATAAGAGAGATAAAAAAATGTTTATATATTATTTTAAAATACCCTCTTCTTATTCATTAATGTGAAATATAAGTTAATATGAAAAAAAATAATAAAGGTTTAGGGATTAATTTGTAAGTGATTTAAAAGTTGAGGGACTGAGTCATGAGCGAGTTATAATTAAAAGATTGAATCACCATGAATTATAATTAAGAAATTGAGTTAAAAGTGATTTAAAAATTAATAGATTAACAGATTAATTTTTTTTAAAATATTTCATATATAAAGGGCCCAGCCATTTGAAGTAATTGAAATATTGTAGATGAGCCAGACATGAGGGTAAGAGGCGAGCTAGGGTGCAGTTAAATTTATTGGAAATTGAAAGAGGAAAGTACAATGATTGCAGGGGCAGTTGATGGCAAATTGGACACAAGTGGAACGATTGAATGGCCATGGTATTACACCAAAAACATTTACTTCCCACAATGCTATATAATTTCAAAAGATATTTATATAAATGAGAACCTCATTTCTATCAAATTAAATTTTAATTTTTTTTTCATGAAGTTTGACGTTTTCGTTTTGTACTAAAGTCGATTTGTGTCATATTATTTTCAATGCAATCATATAAAATAAAATATTATTCAAGAATTTTATCTTTTTTTTTATATAAAACATACACTTAATATTTTGAAATTGCCTCACATCAACTTGAAGATAATAATTTGAACCAATTTAAATAAGTCTAAAAAATTTAAAAGTACAAAATGTACAAACTAAAAGTCTTGAAGAGGATTTACGAATATTAAATGATAATTTAGATAAATGTTAATTTCATATTTGTGCTAAGTTGATTTTAGTCCAGGTTGGTCCAGTTTTCTTATGGCTTATTTTGGCGACCTGATTCAGAGTAAAAAAAAATTCTCTAAACCCTCAAACTAAATTTTTAAATTTATTCAGAATGACCTGTTAGGTTTAACCTAAGTTATTATCTCTACCTCAACGTGAGGTAGACTCAAAATATGAAGTGCTCTGTGAGGAGGGGAAAAAAAAAGGTCTAAGCAATTTTTTATTTTATTTTGCATAGTTGTATTAAAATTAGTCTAGCACAAACTGATTTCAATGCAGAGTGTCAAGAAAAAAAAATTGAAACTTGATTTGATAAAAGTCAAGCTCTCATTTTGTAATATAATGAAAATTATTTTTGAACTTATAACATTTTAGAAATTTTTTCCTTTTTTGTACAGTACCATGGTCAATTTGCCGAATGAAAGAGAATGAGAATGAGTCCATAGACTGGAGAGTTGCAACAACTTTATCTTTTTCAGTTGTGTTGGGCACTCTCTATTTCGCTCTTTAATCTCGCCTTGGTGTCTCCCTTGTCTTGTTCCCTTGCAGTCTGCTGCAATCCTTTCCATGCAGGTTGCAAGTTGCAACGGTTTCCTCTTGGTGTTTGTCCATCTAAGGAGTTCTCTTCTTTTTCTGTTGAGATAATAACATTCAAGGATCTTATAAAGAAATTATTTGTAAATAAAGACTGATACAAAATTGTTTGTCTATAAATAATTTTACTGAGAGATATTTAGATGTGATTTTCTCTTTTCCTTTTGTTTTGAATGAGTTTGAAAAGACAAAAATGAGGATTTTACGCTTTTAAAACTTTAGTTTTCCATCCACATATCAAAATATACATACAACTCGTAGATACTACAACTTATTTTAATATTCTATGCTAATCCATGATTTTAGTAATTCTTACTATTTACAAACCTTACTTTCTCCCCCCCCCCCCAACCGGCAGCTCTTCAAATTTTATGGAAAAGGTGTATCGTACATAAGAATGCGTCTAATTTTTCAAGAAACGATTGATAGCCTTGATGCTTGAATATCAACATCAACAAGCATAATAAATGTAAAACTTATAGTAGACAATACTATTTATAAGTCATGAAAAAATAATTTACATTAATTTTGATGGGGTTCATGAAGAAGCATCCATGGTCGTTCTCCAAAAATGACAAAATTCAGATGAGCAAAAATTGTTAAATTTACTTTGATAGCCTTAAGAAGTAAGAAACTATTGTAAAAATGAATAATTATAAATGTCTCATATATTGAAACTTAATATTTTTTTTAATCATTTTTGAAAGGGAGAGAGCACATGAAATGAAATTATTTATTGATCCCCGACAATATTTCTACCTTTCGAGAACACGACAAATTATAGATCTTGGAAGCATTTGAATTAGTTTATGAATTGTGCGTGCTAGGGGAGAACGACTCCGCCCAAGGATCGTACGTACAGTACTGCCACAAACACATCAGCTTACTTGCTGAGTGGCCACCCGAGTCCTGCACTCTTCGGACCCACTCGCACCCGCGAGCCAACAGGAGTGGAGTCGACAACGGCCAACCATCCCGCCCGAGTCCCCACTTTTGGACCCACCTGCTCGGAGGCCTTTCTGGAGCGGTGCCGAGGCCGACCAGTCCCAATGTGGGACCCCACGCGCACACGACAGTAAAGTACGTCCTGCTCTGATACCACTCTGTCACAGGCTGAGAGTTTGGCGCAGCACACGGCGCCCGTGCGGCGTCCTGGAAGACCCCATAATCCTCAGGACAAGCCTTACCACGTATGGATCACACTGGTTTCGCCCTGCCATGGGCTCATCAGGGAGGTGGCACTAGCCCCCGACCAATTGTGCACACAGTCCGAAGACTGAGGCAGAACACCCCCAATGCTAATGTCGCCCCCTTTAGGATGATAAATCAAACCCAGCAAGTCGAACCTTAATTGAAGGGGACATTAGTGGCCGAAAAAAATATTAAAGGTTACTTTTATTAAAGGGAAACTCAAGTTGCACCGATCCAATGTCACCTTGCTAATTAACGACACCCAACATATCGACGCCAAAAGCCGATTGATACACTTCAAAAGAGGTGGGTAGTTTGATTAACATGAAAAGTGAATTAATTATCAATCAATATCTCCCTAAATTATTTTACTACGAAAAAATCTCCTTAAATTATCGGTAGAGGCAACCTGGTTCTGGTACAATAACAAGGCCACCGCAATTGCTGGCACTAAAATAATAATGATGAATAGACATTCAAAGAGAAAATTAATAAAGCTCCTTGACGTGGGACTAGTCAGCCTCCTGCCAGTAAGGAAAACTCGTGAACAGGCATTTTCATGATACCAGCTTTTTAACAAAAATATAATTCAAACATAAGTAAGAGAAGAACCCTTTCCAACAAAAAAGCTAGTTTATTGATTGAGAAAACCTACGGGATTTATAAATCTTACTCTACTTTTGAGAAGGCTCCAGATGTCATAACATAGATATTTTAAAAAATATATTGTAAATATTAATCTAAACAATAATAAATTTAAAAATCTTGATCATAATTAAAATATTTAAATTTTAAATTTTTTTCTCAGTCTATAGCTGAAATTTTTACTTATATTTATTTAAATTGAAACTCGTAATTCACTTTTTTAAAATTTTTAAAGGTATTTTTTATTTTTTTTAAAACTTAAATATCATATTTTGGTCAAATTAAATATTATTCGTGTCATATGTTACGCTGGACCTTGAGATTTTGTGCAAGGGATGAAAAGTAGCCATAGTAGGCAGTAGACTTGACGGAAGGCACCCTGCAGATTTAGAATCAGATGGTTCACTTAAATTTGGAATGTAAATTTAATATTTTATAAAACACACTATTAAAATAAAAAATTAATTAATAACAAAAGCAGAAATAATAATTTAATTCTTGTTCATGTGTGCATGAATTATAACAGAAGCCAACATAATCAATTTTATAAACGAATGTAATTTGCGCGCTTTTTTAATCATTTTTTCTATTACTTGGAGCTTGAGAAATCAAACACCCCCAAAACAGATCTGGATCTCAATACGCTGAGAATGAATCTTCATGTCACGTCCAACCCTACACGTATTTTTCAGATTAAACATGCTGATGTCGTTAAGTCTAAGGAAATCAATAAATTTCAATCACCGAATCTTGCTGCCATGTTACCTCAAAGGCTCAAGCACCTCTTACTCTCCGGGCTTAAAGCTGACATAAAGCAAACCAGATCAAAAGATACAAATCTTGAACTTCACTGTATCACAGTTTCTCTTCGTCGCCGCCACCAATGGCCCCTTCTCGTATCTCCTCCTCCGAAAAGCCCACCGCCAGCATTGTGATCGCCACACCAGAAGCCTTTCTCACGCGCCTATCCAGCCACGTCCAGCACGCGTGGGCAGATCGCTGCCCCTGGACCGAACTCATCGATCGGACCGCCATAACCAAGCCATAATCACTGGCCAAGCCGCCTCCTGGATTCGGAAGAACTTGCGCTGCTTCCGCATCAACTAACTCCTCATTCTGGCCTTGGTACTCGCGGCTTCCCTCCTCTCTCTCTCACCCTCTTTCCCTTCTGCTCTTAATCGCCCTGATCGGAGCCCTGATCGGATTAGCTGCTCGTGATTTTTGGCCACCCGTTCACCGATTGCGAGGCTCTGATGGGCCTGAGCCTGGTTACCGTTGTCGTGATTTTGGTGACGAGCGTGTCGTCGCTGCTCGTCTCGGCTTTCGCGTTCGGGGTCGCACCAGCGTGCCCTCACGGGGCTTTTCGCGCCCCCGAGGATCTGTTTGTTGATGAACAAGACACGTGGCCTTCTGGGCTTTTTACATTTCTTCGTAACAATGGGCCTGCATCTTCTCCAGGCATCCCCGTGGGCCCAGCTGCGGTTTGATTAATGTATTTTTCTGAATCTTGTTATGGGGGCTTCTGGGAGTGAGTTCCATTCTTTCTATTTTTAGTCCAGAATTGATAGTCAGCTCTTAGAAGCAAGACTTCCTGGAGCCACATACATTATTCTTCTGTAACTTTGTTCAATTCTCATTCCAATTTTTTTATTGCTTATACAAATTTTTTTTATTAAAGACAATTAGACAGTATCAGATACTCATTATGAACACTTCTCCTAATAAAAATTCAAACCTTAGCTTATCATGTTATGAGGAGCTTATTCTGATATTAAATATAAGACAAGTTTTGAAGTATTTTATAGTTCTTAATATAATATAAGATCATAGTAATTAATTTTTCTTTCAAATTTACCCCACATTTATTTATCATGATTTGAATTCTCAAACAAAATTTATTATGATTATTAATTATAAAAAAACCAAAAATTATATATATTCTTTAACAATATTAAGACTAAAAATATAATTACTACTAAGACGCTTGGTAAAATGGTTAAGAAAAATGAATAAGCTTACCTTAAAATTTCAATTTCAAATCCTTGTATGTTAAATAAATTCACAGGTGATGCCATGTCATTGAAAGCAAATTAACGAGAACGGATTAAAATTTAAATCCTTTAAAGTTTGGAATGTTAAATTTATATGAAGTTTTTTTTAAGAAAAATATTTTCATCAATGTTATTATATTTTATAAAATATTCTATCTCTTAAAAAAAATTCATAAAAATTCATCAATCCCAATTTTATATGATTTCAATGCAACGGATTATGGCTGAACCCACACCTCTGGGAACAACAATACTAAATTGCTCGCATAAAGATACAAACCATGATACCTCCGGTATATATAGAATCATGAACAAAATATTTCATCCATCTTACATTATAAAATATTTTTAAATAAAATTTTATATATCAATAAACTCCATTAAATACTCCTAAAAAACTTATCTTTTTAAAATAAAAATATAAACTTTTAAAAATATTTATTATTTAATATATTGAAAAGAGAAGAAATAAAAATTAATTATAAAAAAAGGAAGGGTAATATTAAAATTAATGTATTTAATGATACATTAATCTACCTATTTGCACCCAAATTGTGAACATGAGGCCCTTGCCCAACTCAACTTAATTGGCTTTAAAATAATTATATTAAAAAAGAATACTTATGAAATTTTAGCTATTAAGTCAAGACCATCACCCATGATGAGTGAACATGATGGAGGAAATGCTTTTTAAATTTAAGGAAAGTGGCAATCATGGAGCTTGGATACCAAGTCAGGATCATCTATAAATAGAGAAGCTCTCTCTCAACAATCATCATCAGCATCAACAAACTATCAGTCTCAGACTCTATGTCTGCTACTTTATTTTTCTTTTTATCATGCAGTTTTAGTCTTTATTTTTCGTTGTACGGCCGGCATAGCCCACCACCCTTTTTCTTTAATTAATGTATCTCTGCTTTTACTGCATCTACATTAATGCTCTTCACTTCACATTATCACATCTAAGTGAATTGTGATAAGGGAGCCCGAGGTTCCCTGCATTTGATTAGAAATCAGGTTCTTTCATTTTTTTTGAGACCCCACATCTCTGGCACACCTTGCAACACCACGCCTTAATTGTTTGTTTTTTATGAATAATTTTTGGCACGCTTAGTGGGACTCGTGCTTAGGACACATAAGAATCAATATGTTGTTGGAAAGAATAGATCCAAGCCTTATGACTCAGAGAATGTTACTGCACACGCAAAACGTGAAGTACGAGCTAACGAGAGGCAAAGAGCTCTGCAAACTTTGAAGGAAGGGGCTAAGAAATATCTCTGCTATGTTATGTAAATCATCGCAGGAGCAAGCTCCGATTGGCTCACACCTTCATAGAATAAATGGACTCAGGGGACAATCTTCCAAAGTGCCCTTTGACCAAAAGATCAATAATAAGGATCACTATAACATCCCTCAAAAAATAAATAGCAAGTCTAATTTAATAGCAAGCCTGTTCGGCCACAAAGGCCAAAGCCATTGGGGCCAATAACAAAGGGGCCGGAGCCACAAGAGTCAAAATCATTAAGGCCGGTACCATCAGGCCGAAGCCATTGGGGCCAGCACCAGAGGGGTTGAAGTCATTAGGGCTGGAGCCATTGAGGCTAGCACTAAAGGGGTCAAAGCCACAAAGGCCCAAGTCATTAAGGCCAACACCATTAGGGCCGAAGCTATTAGGGCCAGCACCAAAAAGGTAGAAGTCATTGGAGCCAGCACCAAAAGGGCTATAGCCACCAGGGCTGAAGTCATCGGGGCTAACACCATCAAGGCTGAAGCCATTGGGGCCAGCACCAAAGGGGTCGGAGCTATAAAGGTCAAAGTCATCAGGGCCAGCACTAGAGGGCCCGGAGCCACAAGGACCGAAGTCATTGGGGCCAGCACCAAAGGGCTCGGAGCCATAAGGGCCGAAGTCATCGGGGCCAACACCATTAGGGCCAACATCAGAGGGGTCGGAGCCATAAGGGTCGAAGTTATTAGAGCTAACACTATCAGGGTCGAAGCCATCGGGGCCAACACTAGAGGGACTGGAGTCACAAGGGTTGAAGTCATAGGGACAACAACCAAAGGGCTAGCATCATAGGGGCCATAACCACAAGGGCCGAGCCATTAGTGCCGGCACTGCAGGGGCTAAAATCAGAAAGGCAAGTTTTGTAAAGGCTCTTTTCACGAGAGCTCTCTCCTAGAAAGCTCTTTCCACAGGGGTCTTGCAACAACTAGATTTTACAGAATCAGTCCTTAAAGTTCAAAAACTCAAAAGGTTAATTCCAAAATCAGCTCTTGAGGTCTTAAACCTTGAGAAACTTGATCATAAGCTGGACTACATGGTCCTTAATCTTCAATCACAAGGGTGTCCTTTAAGAAAAGTACTAGATCAATCATTAATCATAATGAGAATGAGCTAGTCCTTCAAGATATATCCATGCAAAATTGGCCTACAAAGACTCTAGCCAATTTGTATGCCGAGGATATTATTTGCACTCAATTTGTGAACATGGAGGCCCTGGCCCAACTCAACTTAATTAGCTTTAAAATAATTATATAAAAAAAAGAATACTTATAAAGTCTTAGCCATTAAGTCAAGACCATCACCCATGATGAATGAACATGATGGAGGAAGTGCTTCCTAAATTCAAGGAAAGTGGCAATCATTAGACTTGGGCATCAAGTCAGAATTATCTATAAATAAAAGAGCTCTCTCTCAACAACCATCATCAAAATCAACAAACTACCAATCTCAAACTCTGCATCTGTTACTTTATTTTTTTATCATGTATTTTTAATCTTTATTTTTCGTTGTACGGTCGGCATAACCTGTCACTATTTTTCTTTAATTAATGCATCTCTGCTTTTCTGCATTTACATTAGTATTATTCACTTCACATTATCACATTTGGGTGAACTGTGTTAAGAGATCTCAGGGTTTCCTCCGTTTGATTAGAAGTTAGGTTCTTTAATCTTTTTGAGACCCCACATCTCTAGCACACCTTGTGACATCACACCTTAATTGTTTATTTTTTTTACTAACACTCTCCAAAGTATTTTATATTTTAAAATAAAATTTTTTTTAAAAAGTATTCTATAATTTGAGAGGAAAGGGTATTGTAATCTGTTGCTCGGATTTCGCCTTACATTAAAGATTAGAAAACACACTAACAAAAGCCCAATTTTTCAGCATTCGTGACGGTATCACTCATCCATTGCCTTGACTTGTTTCCCTTCCCGATCCATTCAATATTTGGAGAGTGAATAGTCTCCTATAGAAGACGAACTGTACCGTTTCTTTCCCATCATAATGACGACTGACTTTCCAATTTCTGATTCAATGATTTCGTTATAGATAGTTTTCTCCCTTTTTACGATCATAAACTCAACAAACAATAGACAACGACTAGCCCCTTTCCGAGAAATTTACTTCGGTTACAAAATCTAAAACAAGAACAAGATTGCCACAGTGGGCTCTAGATTTGACCTTGCAATTATAAGCGGAATGTTAAAAGCCAAGTTAACCGGTTTCTGTGGCGATATTATTCATGCATGTCCTTGCTTGACTTTCTTCAAATCTCGGTCAACCCTGCTATTTATTGTTTATAATATTACAACCCATATTATAATATCTCAAATTCCAAAATCTCTCTAGCTCAGTAGGAGCACGATGGCTTCGGCTTCAATTCGAAATTTCCTAATGCAGCCTAAGCTATGGAGGCTCGTGGGTTCCGTGTCGGGTCTTGTTGGGCTGCTCTGTTTTCCTCTGAGTTCGTCTTTCGAACTCTTACTCGGACATCGGAATTTTCATACGATGTCTCTCTATGCTGTGATCAGTGCCATCATCTTGGGCTTCATGCTGTGGGCATACAAGTGGCAACTTCCAAGGAATCTCTTGTTCAAAGCCCATGTGGGTTTCTTAGTTCTGATGTTAACCTCTTTGTTCTCCTTTTTCTCCAATGGAAAACTTGACTCAGACCCATTAAGCTTGATTTCTTGTGTTTCCTTTGCTGTGGCGTCTCTGAGCTTGTCCATACAGATTGACCTTGGCTTTGAAACTGAATTGTTCAACTTTATTCTGGGTTTAGTCATATTTTTACTCATGACGAGGAACCTGTTGCTCGCTTTTATCGGAATGCCCATCTGTTATGTGCTCGTGCTTCTTCATTCTTATATGGATTCCCAGCGTCAATCCCTACTGCATTCTGAGAATGTTAGCATCAATGATCATGTGGCCCTTGGAATCGATGTGGCGAACGAAGCTGGAGCTGGAGCTGACAATAACAGTGAGAATTGCTATTACACCATTGAGGAGAGACTTCAATTTCCGGCTAACATTGAAGATAAACTGAAGGACAAAGTGGCTGCTGGCTTTGCGAATGAGTGCTGTCACGTCTTCATTGGTTGGCGAAGACAGTTATTGAACGACAAGCTTTCGAGAATTCGGATACAGAAGCTGAACCTGGACGAGATCGACAAGGTGCCGTTGAATTTCCTCGAGGACAAGATCAAACGTTGGAACACGATTTCCTACTACGTTCTAAGGACACTACTCCCGGACGAACGGAATCTCTGCAAGCGATTATTCTCCGAATTCCCATATTGTGAGGTTTTCTGTTTCAATGAATTATGTCAAGAACCCATGATTCAATTACTCAACTTCGCGGATGCCATCGCCGCCGGGAAGGGATCGCCAGAGCGATTGTTCAGAATACTCGGCATGTTTGAGATACTGAACCAGTTATTACCGGACTTTGATTCTTTATTCTCCGATCAGTGCTGTGTCTTTCTCAAGGATAGGGCCGTCAAAATCTGGAGAAGGTTCGCGAAGGAAATCAAAGGAGTTTTCGTGGACTTGGAGAATCTTATTTTTCAGGAACAAGAAAAGGTGGTTCCTTCCCATGGTGGGCTTCATCCCTTGACCCACTATATAATGAACTACCTTAGTCTCGCATGTAAATCATGGCGAACCGTTGAACGTGCTTTTAGAGACAGCGAGAATCCTTTGAGAAGTCACTTGGAAATCGGAAACGAAGAGTCGTCGTCTTCTCCATTGTCCCTCCAGGTGAGTCTAATCATGGATTTGTTAGACAAAAGTTTAAAGACAATATCGGAAAAGTACGAGGACCCTGTTTTACGCTCTCTTTTCATGATAAACAATGTGAGGTACATTGTTCAGAAAGCAAAACGTAGTGAAGTAGGGAGGCTAGCGGGCGAAGATTGGATCAAAGATCGTGTTTCTAGGGTTGGTGATTATATTGTACAGTTCAAGGAGTCATGGGGTGGTAATGTGGTTGAGATGTTCTGAACAGGGTCCGTGAGACCTGAAGCAGAGAAATTGAAGCTGTTTAGTATTCAACTTGAGAGGATATGTGAGGAGCAATCGAAATGGGTTGTGTTCGATGAGCACCTGGGAGAGAGGATCAGAAGTTCCTTGAGGAAAAAATTGCTACCAAAATATGAACATTTCTTGGCTAGATTCGACAGTGTTGTTGATAGAGAAAGTGAGGGTGGTCTAATGATGCAGGAAGATATTGTGGCTGGAATCAACAAGCTGTTCAAGGGAAAAGATGAGCTCAAAAACTTGAGGTAATGTAAAGTGCAGGAGTCTTTCAAGGATCTATTTTCGTAGTTCATTCTGGTTGATTTAATCATAATGTACAGGCTGTGAATATAGAATAAGAAAATTTGTCGCAGGAATATTCAACCAGCATGGACCACAGTGAAACCGACAAAGGATGATTCTTACGAATGGACAAAGCGTGGCCAGGAGGCTGCTCTTAATTCTAGACATACCAGGTATTTAACCTCTTCAACCGGTCATGAATCATGATCACTTTATTTAACCCCTTGCAAATGCTGGGGATCAAATTACAAGGAGGGCTTATGCAATGACAGATATCACTACTGGTGCGTGAACAAGTTTACAAGAGGCTGTCAAGCAATTAAAGAGGAGGTACAACAAAAAGGGGAGAAACCAGCAATGCATGAGACTAGATATGTTGGCTTCCACACGTGCAGAATGAATCGCAGCAATGATGAGCCCGCCTTTGAAACGGCAACAATGATAATAATAATGACAATGTTCCCAAGAGAACGGGGATACAGTGTAAAAGCTATCATATAATAGTCTTGCAGGCAAAAGATTTTAAAGTCAACAAAATCGGCGTTGTTAATGTAATGCTGGATACGTTTTTTGGAGTGAAGTAGCACGGAATGTTCAGTATAATTACACGCTTCTTTGGGCGAGATAAGATCAGACAGTGCAATTTTTATTAGTTTATGTAAACAAGCTAAACTATCAACCATCCAATTTACAGTAATTTAAAAATTACCATCTGAGATGAGTGAAGAGATAGTTTCCAAATCACCATAATCCATCCCATTTCGTCAATTCTATTTAACATATAAAATACTCCGAATATCCTTGTTTACCTCACCACCAACCTATAAATAATATAAGAAAGTTATTGGCGCGGAAGAGCCCATGAACCATAGAATTCAATCCTCTATCAAAATTCAACTTCAGCTGTCCACTAATCCTGGGCTAATGTTATAGAATAAGTGCAAGTGTAAGGATATGGTGTTGATCAAATAGATTGCTCTACAAACTCAACCATATCGGGGCCACAACGTCATGTGAGTTTTGGGCTAGTGGAGTTGAACATGTCTAATTTACAGCATCAAGTTAAAAAAAAAAAAAAAAGTACTACGAGATGTAAGTGGAATAAACACAAGCCTAGGAGCCTAAATATGTGCTTCCTTAGTTTATTGCCATGATTGTGAACCTATTTTGTGACGGTGCACATGAATATGGGGAGGAAAAGAAATTAAATGAAAAGAAATGCAGAGAAGATTAGAATTCACAGCCACTTTGATCAAGTGCTATCATTCACATATCTACTGGTATCCTCAGCAACTTTTGTCCAGACATCTGCAATTTTCTCAGCATATCCAACCTGATTCACAAAGAAGCACAATTAAGAGGGGGGAAGACATAAATGAAGGGAGCGAAAGATAAAGTTTGACCTAAGAAGCAGAAAGTGCAACTTGAAGAAACCAGTTGTAATCCCAACATTGACTATAATACCTAGTTCTCCTACTGTCAAAAGGGCTCGTTATTTAGGTGTAAGTTGCTACATCGTCATCTAATAATTTACACTCCAGCTGATACTCTGAATGATTATGGAGACTGCTAAAGAAAGTCTTACTTCTAAATATACACACATATGTATATAAAGGCTTCAGTTCCCGCGCAACCCCAAATAATAAAACATGACAGATTAATCACCAGGCATACCCATACCTGACTAACTACGAAACCTTTCAACATGTTTAAAAAGTCAGCTTTCCTCTCTCTGTCAAGTCTTTCAAGCTCAGTCCTATTGTTTTCCTGCATTAACATCGTCATCAAGCATTCTCTATCACTGATTAAGTAATATACATAAATACACACACACACACACACATGAATTTTTCAGTAAAGGATAAATGAGCAGAGATCTGAGGATGAATTGAGACATCGATTAAATCAATACAAGCAAAATATAGAGTGATATCCACTCTCTCTTTATAAAGCTATCTTCTTTTCATCCCAAAAACCAAGAGAAACTGGTAGATGAAACCATTGATAACTAAAAGAGAGAATCACATCCAAAAACCTGGCAAGAAATTTATTTGCAAATAAGGATAAATACAGAATGGATTGTTATTAAAATGAGAACATAGATTGATTTTTCTCAAATGGGACTTATTATTAACCCTCATCTACAAATAAGTTTCTTGCCAGATCCTTGAATGTGATTCTCCCTAACAAAAATAAGCTTTCAGTATATACTTCCGAGATGAGCCCCCAAGGCATAAATTAAACTAGCTTAGTTAAATTATCAATATATGAAACAAAGAGACATATCCTATGTTCCAGAAATAAATTGGTTTCACGAAGTAAAAAAGAAAGGAAATGAAACAGAAGAAAATAAGAGTACTAGAGATGGTAGCAGAAGTTAGATATATATATTTTTTTTGGGGGGTCAAACTGAAATGCATTCATAAAATGAAAATTACAAGAAAGAAAAAACAAGAGAACAAATCAATCATCATTCACCTCCTCCTGTCAAGAAAGGTGGGGAATGATCAAACATAGAATATGTTCTCTCAGGTTCATGAGCTTTCCTAGCTAGAGTATTAGCATTACTAATTACATCACGATCTGATTATGTCTTCCACCCAATATTCATCTTGAAGCATCAGATTTCAGAAATAACCCTTATAACATGCTAAAATCCATATGACTAACACATAAGATGCCGTCAGCAAGACCCAATTAGAATAAAGGGAGCAAAGCATAAGAGAAGTAAAAAATAAGTAACGGAAAAATGATGAATAGAGTTAGGGCATCAATTGAATTTGACATTAGCAGGATAGAATTCATATTAAATGAGAAGTTCATAATGTTTCACGTAAGTAGCTCTCAGATGAACTATCATTTAAGAATGAAAATTATGGCAAACAAAAAGAGATATTTTTGACAAAACGAAGTTGAAAAAACTATTGAGAACAAATTGGTGGGGGCTGGGGGGAAGCTGATGCCTCAAAAGGAGACAGCAGTTTAAACAAGAATGAAGATAGCCAACCCTAAAAAGTTATCCAGCAACAGTGTGTTAACATCATACAAGGATACAAGAAATCTAATCAAGTAAAGATGTTAAAAGAGGAAATTGCTGTAGCCTCCATCAAAGAAGAGATTATAGAAATGAGCATGCACAGCAATCTTATGAATGGTGCATTAAATCCCAGCCAACCCAGTTTGGCATTTACAAATTTAATTAGCCAGCCACTTGTTATGAACCCAGACAGATTTCCCTGTTACTTTTTTTCGCCTAAATACCTGGGACTGAATTCTCAACAAACCACCAAATTTACAGATTTGCAAGCAAAGATGGTTAAAAATAACCAAATTGAAGGTATTTGTCAAGTTTTCAATACAACAGCTCAAATGCACTTGTATGAGGACCAAGAAATTGCACAAAACATAAATGTGATTGATTGCAAAACAGAGAAACTATGATTAAGGGAGTTCTTTGAACTTGAAGGAGCGGACTCTTACACAACCAAACTTGATACCATTTTGGATTACATACTACCCAATATCCAAAATTTCTGGATGATGAAACCAATAACATCATAAAACACTTAAAACCTGCCTTGATCCGCTCATATTCTCTAGTTGCAACATGTTTGGCATCCTCAGTGACTCTTATGGTTTCTTTTAGCTCCTCTAATTTGTTGATCCTTGATTTGTCACCTCCAAAAATTTTTGACGATGCTGCTTCAAGTTTTTCAGCCCTTGACTGCAACGAAGATAGTTCTGATATAAGAGTCTGCACCGTCAATAATGCGCTTGAGCGATCTGAGAATGCACTGTGGACAGCCAGCATTAACCCAAGATATTCATGAAGCGTGTCCTGCCAGGCATAAATTCGAAAATCATCATCATATAGAGTGTGTTATCCCAAGATAAAGACATTGTTCTTGGAAAAAAAAATGCCAATCAATGCTTGCTGCCATCAAATATCAAATATAATTTGAACGCTGTTACAAGATCTTGCAGTTATTTCGTGGGCCACTGACTTTTTGTGGCATATTAAAAGGAATTCACGAAGTTAAGTGAATACAAACATACAACTTAATGGGAAATGTGAAGTATGAAATTTAGATAAAAATATGTCGTATTATACCAAATGCTTCACTGTTTGTGCATTCAATTCTCGATGGAATCTGCTAGCCTTGACAGCACCCGTAGCCAAACTTTTCATGTCAGCAGCTCTAACTCTCTGACTGTCCAAGGCAGACTCTTCATTCTCAAACTTCGTCAATTTAATGAATGCCAGCCCTAATTCTCCCATTGTTTCTCCCATATCTTGCTGAGATTTGACAAGTGCTTCTGCCTGCAAGAAATTTGATGCACAAGAAAAAATTAACGACAACAAATAATCATGCAATGGTATAACAACTGTAAGAAACAAGTTATTAGACAGATAGGCAGAAGGGAGAAATAAACATGGGTTAGTGAGATTTTTTTCCCCCAACCGTTAGTGAGTTGATAACACTCCTCAGAAAATAATACCTGTCGAGATGCATTGGTGATTTGCAGCTCAAGCTCTTGGATCTTTTCTTTCTTTTCCAAGAATTCCTTGTCCTCCTCCACCACCGGTGGCTTTGAACTTCCCCAATCATTCACCATGGACTGTTTGAACTCCTTAAACAACCTCATAAAATCTCTTCCCCCTTTCGCTGGCTGCACAACTTCACTGGGTGCAATCACACTTTCGCCCAACAACTGCTTCGGAAGCTTCGCTGCACCATCAAGCACCTTTGACGTTACATCCGTTGTCGTGGGTAGCGGAAGCTTCCCCTGAACCTGCAAGAACACCTTGAATTCATCGCTTTTCTTTATCACAGGGTGTTCTGCCAGTCTGCGCAAGTACTTCTCCAATGCCACCCTCCTTTGCTCCACAAATTCTTGTTTTTGCATCACCTGGCTCTCCATTATACTCTTGTCTGGCCTTGGTGGTATAAAAAACCCTCTAAATGACTCCGCCAACCGATCGGATAGCGTCACTACATCTCTAAACCTTCTCCTGACACTAAATTCTGGTCCGCCAAACTCTGGGATGTTTGTTCTCGTTGTAATCAAATAGGTTACATAAGTATTGCTACCCGGCACAATCGAATTCGAGGTTTCTTGCTCCTTAACTGGGTTGGACACGGTGATTTTCAAATATTCCGAGCTCGAAGACGACGATCTGGAGAAACCCTGAGAACTGTCTGAACTTCGGCTGGAACTATCAGCAACGTTGACATCATTACCGTTATTCTCATTGAAAGGGCTAAAAATCGCATCGCCATACGATGGCGGGTCAATGTAAGAATTATCGGGGGCCTTAGGGTTCCCAAATTCGGTATAATGAAGCGGGGATAGCAGAGGATCGGAGTCTTCTGGCGCCACCGCGATCGACTGTGAGAGAGGATGCTGGGTGTCGGAGAGTGTTGACATGGCACTACGGTAATTCGAGTACGATTTGCTGCGTAAAGGATCATCGAGGACAAGATTTTCCATTCTTCCTTGGAAGCATAAAGATGAGCTTCCTCGATGCCCTGATCCTCAGAGTCCATCATTTTTCTGCTTAACAATGTCAAAGATAAAAGATAAAAATTCGAATTTTGAACGCCGAATCGAAGCTGCAATAACTTCAATCAATAAAATTGTTCGGCAGGGGTGGAGCTCCAACTGAATGATCCCTTGCGTGGCGTTAGGGTTTCAGAGGGAGTACCACTGTTTCACAGCTGCCAGCGACTGAGGCTGAGGTGCGCCGGGACTGACAGGGTTGGCATATGTGGCTGAAAGAAGACGAGGACCCGAGAAGCACGAGGCTTCGAAGGCAAAAACTCGGAGAACAGAGGCATACTGAATTGGCAGGAGCTGTGGATTAAGCTAAGACTGTGAGTCATGAATCATGATCGGCTGCATCTAAGAAAGTTTTGTTATCCTGTGACTTCTTCATTGAGCGTCAATCTCATCCGAAAATTTCGTTAGCCATTAATCGCACGGTCCACGTTGTACTTCTCCAAAATCTCAGGATTAGATTGTGAGCTCTTTTTTTTTTGGCTAATGATTTGTAAGCTGTTAAAATTCACTCGTCGGCACCGTAAAATACTCAAAACTAGTATCTAGTATTTCAACTAAGCAGTGTAGTTATTTTTTTGTTTATAAAACGAGAAAAAAAAAACGGTAGTAGCTATTTTGTTGGTCAAATAAAAGTCAGTTTTCCTATTTACATGTCAAGGTAAAATCTTTGGAGAATGACAATTAAATTTTAAGTAGATTAATTTATTCAACCTAATCTTAAATAATTTTAAAATACTAAA
>NW_026557167.1:0-27163 GCF_029017545.1 Prosopis cineraria | reverse complement strand
TTTTTGACACATCGTACTTACAGGGAAGGTTTTGTTAAAATTTCTATAAAATGTTAAAGCTTTATTATAATGATTAGTATCAATATAGATCTTATTATATTTTAAAATGAAATTAACTTACATTTTGAGGCTTGCAGGAATGTGTGGCATGATTCACACCCTGTGCTGGTCACCCTCTATTTTGGGGGCATGACAAAAATGTGAGAGGTCAAAGGCAAAGGTGATTTTGTCATTTGATGTTTCAATACTCAATCTCTAATTTTCATCGCCTATCTTTGCATCTCACAATTTGTCACGCAATGACTAAACTAAGTTCAATTTAGGCTCTTTATGATTCTAAATGTAGTTATTGATGGAATAATGATGCGAGAGTCACCAAGTTTAACTAATTATGATTATTTAGTTGCAAAAGAGTTAGATTCTCTCTGCTTATTATCTCATTCTCAATTAACCCTGGATCTTCTAACATTACTATGTTAGGAGTGGTAGATTTAGCATTGGACTTCTCTTCAGAAATGATTCTGGATAGGTGTTAGATTTATTTTGTTGAGCAAAGTAGCTGTATAGTTGAGGATCCGGTAGCTTGGCAGATGTTTTATTGATTGTTCTTTCCTTGATCTCCCCATTGTATCAGCTGTATAGCTGCCATTCCATTTGATATGTTTTTTTTTTTTAATCTTTATATTATTCACACACTTATATTTGCGTTTTTCTTTCAATACAGATCTGGAGATGCGCAAAATAATGGATTAAATGTATTTGGTAACTTTTTATAAAGCATTTCATTTTCCTTATTCAATGGTTGTGTTAGATAATTACTTAGCCTTTCTCTATGGTTATGATAGGCTTTCTTTCAGCCATTTGCAAACAATATAGTAGAGGGGGGGGGGTATGAACTGCGCGGCGCTAAATCAAGAAATTTGAAGATCTCCTTAGTCGTTGGCGCTCTATATAGTGTTATTTAAGAAATTTTTATTGATATAATTTCTTTCAAATTCAAAGTATTTATAGGATAATGTTCTTTCGTATATTGAGGTGATTTATCTCTTTTCAATTGTATGTTATTTATAAAGGATTGGGTCTTTTAATTATATAATATATCGGCTTTTTATTTTATATTACTTTCTTAGCTTGCTTTTATTTAATGAAAATGTGTATTGAAATGGGTATTAAAAATAAAATTCATAAAGATAATTAATAGAAATTAATCATGCATAAAATAAACCAATCCTAAAATAATTTTGCTAAAATTGACAGTTATTTCAAATAAGTGTCAAATAAGCAAGGGTTTACTGTCAAATAAGCTTGGGGCTTATCTGATGGTTATTTATTTGAATAACCGTATGAGCCCCTGCTTATTTGACAGCTATTTCCCTTGCTTATTTGATAACTGTCAAAGAAGAGTCTCCTCTATAAATGACGGGTTTATGTATGATGGTTCATAGAGCCGTCAGTTACTAGGTAAAATAATAATCAAATATTGCCAATTATGTTATAATGTTTAACAAGTAAGTATTTATAAATAACAATTGTTACTACTAGCTTTAAAAATTTATTTTAAATCATTTGATAAACAAGTCCCCATTAATTATTTAAGAAGTAATTATTTGTGAAATGATAAGTTTTAAAAATTTCTCCTAATACTAACAAGTCAAAATCTTATATGAACTTGTTACTTTGCTAATATGTGCTCGTTAAATTATCAAGATAAATTTTCAAACATATTAATGGATTTGTCATTTCACGAATGGTTATTTGTCAATTATTAATGGAAACTTGTCATTCTTAGTAATAAAAACAGTTTATATTAAATTTTTTAAAAGTCCCATAGATAAATTAACAAGTAGCCAATTGTAAAATGATAAGTAATTATTAAGCTCTTGATAATTATTAGCATGGAAATTGAAAATAAATTAAAAATATAGCTAATTATTTTTTTGGTGGCAACCTTATAAGAGAAAATAATTTGTCTCCAGTCTAGTTGGGTAGTCTGGCCACCAACATCAAAGCCCCATGGTTGGGGAAGTGAGGGGATTTTGTAAAATTTTGCCAAAGTTTTATTATGTATAAATATTTTTTTTAAATTATAGATTATTATTTTTTATATGAATTAACATATTTTTTCTGCTCCTTGGTTTTTTCTTGCATAGCCTAGCATGAAGAGGTAAAATCATATTCCCTGACTTTTCTTTACCCCATTCTCCCATCATTTTCTCTCCTCATTTTCTATTATTAGCCAATCACTACTTTCACTGTCCCAATATTGTAAACCAAAATATCAGCAACCTGAATGGACGACTTTAATGTTTTCCCATATATTAATAAGATATGCTGAATGTGGCCTGCTTGCTCTGGTTTTGGTGGCTCTCATTGAATCTACAACAAAGAATTGATTGGATGACATTAAATGGATAGTGGTTACTGGTTAGATCTAACTAAGCAGGCTTTATGGACCTAGCTACCTGAAAATAGAGTATTGTAAATAAATATTTGATGAGGATTGAAAGTTATTATTTTAAATTTATAATTAATTTTGACATACATAAAGATGTTTGAATATTTTTTAAAAAACCATAAATTTAAATTTATAAATTGATTTTGACATGCATAAAGATGTTTGGGATATTTTTTAAAAACCATAAATTTAAAATTTAATTGGATTTTACATGGAGAGATATTAGGATATATGTATATATATATGTATGTAGTGTATGTATTTTCATCCACTACAATTTTTACCCGTAAAATATTGATTTTTGTCTTATCCAAACATGCACAAGGATTCATACACAAAATGGAATATTGATGCAATACAATGTAAAAAGAAAGAAGGCCTGACTAATTAATAAATATTAATATATACTACAAAAAAAAATGACTTTCCGCGGTGACACTAAAAAGGTTGCCGCTGAAAGTGTGACTTTCCAGCGTCGACAAGATATAGTCACCACTGACTTATCAGTTTTAGTGGTGACTTTTACTGTTGCCACTGAAAGTGTGACTTTTAGCGATGATTTTTTAGTGTCGCCGCTGATTGTCAAGCATTTTTAAAATACGTTATAATTTTTTAAAAAAAAAAATCATATTACAAGTTTCAGCGACGACACTAAAAAGTCGCCATTGAAAGCTGATTGTCAGCATTTTTTATTTCTTTTAAAAAAAAAAGTTATGTTGCAAGTTTCAACGGTGACATACTCAACTTTCAGCGGTGACTTTTTAGTGTCATTGCTGATTGTCGATATTTTTTTATTTTTTTTTAAAAAATTATGTTGCAAGTTTCAAACGCGACATACAAGTCGCTGCTGAAAGTCGACTTTCAGAGGTGACTTTTTAGTATCACACCGTTGATTGTCAGAATTTTTTTTGTGTTTACAAATTTGATTAAAGTATTTTTCATAGGAAAAAATATATTTTTGTTTTACCAATTTCATGATGTTCTTTTTATTTAAATTTTAATTTATTTTCATTTCCATTTATTAACCGAGTTTTATGTATGTATGTATGTATGCATGCATAGATACACATACATATCTTGTAATATTACAAGTGAAGAGAGGATTATATTAAAGATAGAGAAGCGGTCTTTAACTCAATGCCTACAAAATCAAAAGTCTTCTGATTTTATAGAAGTTTAGAAAAATCATGGTTAAATTAGCTCTTTTGATTTGCTTCACTTAATTATTTTTTTTGTGCTTAAATTATTTTTTGACAAGATTCAACTCTTTTTTTTCTTTTGCCTTTTTCTTTTTCTTCGTTTGTCCATTTGTTTTTCACCCATATTTTCTTGTATCTTTTTCTATTCAAAAAGAATTTGGATATTCTACACAATATCTCTTTCAAAATTTTCTCCTATTTAATTTAATTTATTTTTTATTTTTGAGATTTCTATTTGTTATTCAATTCTTTTATAATGTATTTCTTTATTTCTACCACTTTTACTTTTCTTTCAGGTTCACTATTCCTATTTGGCTATAGACTAAGACTGTTAAGACTTACCTTATTCTTCTTTTTTGACTTAGATCCTAATTCTTATCAAACCATCTCATATTTCTATTTCTACAAGTTATATTTTCTATTGATATTATTTTTCTTAGGCTTAATAGGAACACCACTACCTAACTTTCCTATTCTTTCACAGGATTTTTGAATATCATATTTCTTGAATATTCTCTATTTGTTACTAAACTTACTTGGCAATATCATTTTTTTTTTAGTTATATGTGATTATGTTCATGTATCTTTGTTGATTTATTTCAAAAGGGGTGTTATCTATTTCATTTTCTATATTTTCTTCTGCTATTATTTTAGTAGTTATAACAAAGAACAATAAATTTCTATTTTAACATAGGACAAATGATTAATATTATAAAACCTTTAAAAAAGATAATTTTAAAAAATATAAATAGAAATAGTTTTGTTATAAATGTGAAAGATTTGGCCATTTTTATAATTTTTTTAAAAAAATTATGTTGCAAGTTTTAGCAGCGACACTAAAAAGTCGCCACTGAAAGTCAACTTTCAACGGCAACTTTTTAGTATCGCCGCTGATTGCCAACATTTTTTTATTTCTTTTAAAAAAATTATGTTGGCAAGTTTCATGGTGACAAACAAGTCGCCGCTGAAAGTCGACTTTCAGTGATGACTTTTTAGTGTCGCCGCTGATTGTCAGCATTTTTTTTATTTCTTTTAAAAAATTAAATGTTGCAAGTTTTAGCAGTGGCACTTTAAAGTCGCCGCTGAAAGTCGATTGTCAGCATTTTTTTTTATTTCTTTTAAAAAAATTATGTTGCAAGTTTTAGCGGCGACATATAAGTCGCCACTGAAAGTCGACTTTCAGCGGTGACTTTTTATGTGTTGTTCATTGTCTGCATTTTTATAATTTTTTTTACTAATGTATAATCATCAATATTTTTACTATTTATTCTTAGATATTTTTTATTATAATTATAAATATGAATATTAAAATAAAAATATAACAACCTCAAGAAGTAAAAAAATTAAAATAAATAATACAATTATATTGTATCAATTATATTTATAGTTTACTTTAAACAAATAGAAATATAATTTATAATTTTATAAATTGAAAGAATTAAATTGAAGTTTTAAGGATAGTAATGATATTTTACAGTATTTATCTTTAATATATATGTGTGTTTGTCTAGTTTCCTAATGTGTGTGTGTGTATTTAATTATGCAATAATAGACCTACAGGTTCATTCCAGCTTAATGGCAAAATGGTTGGACACAACAGGAGGAGGTCATGGGTTTAAATCTTGGAGGAGATAACTTTTAAAATGAAAATATAAATTGATGCTATGATGATACGTGGCGTGTGGTGAGAGCGACACATAGCGAGTGCACTGGGACCACGTGGTGTAAGGTGAAGGGTGACACATGGAGAGTGACATGGTGCCACATGACGTGAGGTGAGGGCAACACGTGGAAGATAACATGGCGACACGTGGTGCGAGTGGGGCTTTACGTGGAGGGTGACATGGTGCCACATGGCGTGAGGTGAAAGCAATATGTGGCGTGAGGTGGAGCGCCACATGGTAGTGATGTGGTGCCATGTGTGTAAACCATATTACTTTTTAGCGACAACTTTTTAGTAGCTTCAGCAACGATAACTATCACCACTGATACTTAACATTCAGCGGCGACAGAAATAGTCACCACTGATGCGTGGTTTCTGCTACGACAATTGTCACGCTGATTTTCAACTTTTAGCGGCTACTTTTATTATCGTCGCAAATTGAATCAGCGACAAGAGCTCTCGCAGCGACATTGTGGCGACTTTTTACTGCCGCTAAAAACTTTCAGTGGTGACTTTTTGACTTTCGGTGGAGACAAATGTCGCCACAGATTCTCAACTTTCAGCAGCGACTTTTTTTTATCACCGCAGATTGAATCAGTGACAGAAGCTCTCGCGGTGATATTGTGGCGACTTTTTGTCGCGCTAAAAACTTTCAACGGTGACTTTTTGACTTTCAGTGGCGACATTTGTCGCCGTTGAAAGTCAATTTTTTTGTAGTGATACTCTCCATTTCTATATATAAAAGAAAAAAACTGCATCACACAGTTTAAGAAAGTTGATTAGCCATAATAACTATGTCTGAAGATAAAACAATTAGACTAAAATATCTTATGTTAATTAACAAAAGCATTAATTAATATTTTTTATTAATGTAAATATGAGAGATGATTAGAAAATGTGCAATAAATGTTTATTGAAATATATGATTTTGTTTATATAAAAAAAAGTAAAAAATAATAGTTTCCCCTACAAATAAAAATGGAAGGAATGTATTGCAATGATCAAGACATCATAGATTGACTTGGAATGCCCGCCAAAATTCCTAGATTAAAAAAGATTTAAAATGTAAAAAATATATTGTGAAATCAGGATCATTTAGATAAAATATAAATGGTCCAAATTATTAAAATATAGCAACATAAGCAAAGACTATATATCTCCATGAATTGGTCCATGATACCCAACAAAAAAAAAATTGTCTTAACAAATTAAATTGACCTATATATTGGGCATTTTCCTTACATTTATATTATTTTACATTCACATGATTTTGGAGTGCGATTTAGCCTAGTCATTGCGATGGTCCTTGTCCATTCACACCAACAGAATATCGTTGGGTTTATTTAGTCTTTTTGGTGCACTTTGGATTATATAGTCTTTTTCTAAAATTCTAAATTTTTTTTCTTTGTAAGTATAAAAAGTAGGTTTCACGGATAACAAAATAGGTATACATGGATTATATACAACCTTTATAACTTCATGGTATACATGGATTGGGAAGCTCCTATTTAAAAGGTCACAACTTCTTAATTGTTATAGTCTCTACTTCTACTATTAGTTTAACACACACTTTGTTGTTACTATAGGGTTCTAATGAAGTACAAGGAGATTTTACATGTTAGTGTCAATTAGGTGGGTTGTGAACTTTTGTTGTTCTGCATGGTGCTTTCAGACTAATAGGTTTATGTTACGTCAATTTGAACTTGCTCCATTTGTTCAACTGCATCCTTGCAATGCAATCACTTTTTCTCTGGTCCAATTGTTGATTTGCTTTTGACTGCAACTAAATTAATTGGAAAGTTTTTAAAAGTCTTTTTTTTTCTTCAAAATGTGTAAAATGTCAACCATCGATGTTATAACCAAATTAAATGCCTGCAAAAAAAAAAAAAGAAAGAAAGAAAATGGAAAGAAACTAATGCTTTGATTTGGCAAGAAAGAAAAGCAGGCAGAAAGAAAAATGAGGGAAAGGAACATGAAGGGGGAAGAGAGAGAAATGAATTAAAAAAAAACGTAGGACTCAAATAATTTTGCTAAACTTTTCTTTCAAAAAAGGGAAGATTTTGAATGGAAAACCCCACTTTCAAATTTATCGACAATTTTTTTTTTTTGGTTTCCCGCCTCTATATATATGCCTCCCTCCATATATTTTGATTGTAGTTTAAAATTTTTAGATTATTGTATGTTTAATAATTCTAAGCATAAAATAAAATTAGATAAAATAATTTACAATTATATTTTTTATATCATTAGGATATATAAGAAAAATTATATAAATAATATGTTAAATATTAAATTTTATTATGTATATATAAAAATTTGTTTATAAATAATAAAGTTATTATTAACTATTTGAGTTAAAACCTTTTTCTTATTTCACTGGCTCAGTCAAACATAATGAGAGCTAGCCAGAGTTTAAAAAAAAAAAAATCAAGCATAGAGAGAAAATCACATCTCTCTTTTTTGCCTTTTCTCTCTCCTCATTTTCCCTCAACCCTATTTTCTCTGCTGGCCTAGTACAACCTAACAGTCCAATACTGCCTCACTGTCCAATATTAATGTAAACCAAAATATCAGTAACCTGCAGGACTGAACGGCATTGGCTTATAGGAGCACTACTTGAACATTATTCTCCTTCTCTATTTATTGGCTATATATGCAATTGTACATCACATCATATGATCTATAGAAGCAAAGCTCTCCGTTTGCGTACAAACCAAAAATGCTTGGTTGTCTGCAGCTAATTGCTAGTTTTGCGGCATTTCTCTTTCTCGTTTTTTTCATTTCCATCGAAGCCGATATTGCCGAGACCTGCTCTTTCCAGATTGGCCTCTATTAGGAATGCTGCCATCATTTCTCAAAAATTTAGGGCAGACTTATGACTACACAACTGATGTTCTGCAAAGAAAAGGAGGCACTGGTAATTTCCTCGGACCCCGGTTACTGGAATGAACTATTGGGTGACATATGACCCCATGAACGTACATCGCATTATGAGCAAGAATTTCGCCAACTACATTAAAGGATGACCTTCGCGAGGTTCTGGATGCTTGGTGATTCTATTTTTACTGTAGATTCAGATGCATGGAAACACTACAGGGCACTTCAGCATTCAGTTTTCAAAACAAAATGCTTCGAGAAGTTTTGGGAGAAGATTGTTCGAGAGAAGGTGGAGAGTTGTTTGATTCCTCTTCTTGATCAAGTCGAGAAGCGAGGAGTTGAATTGGATCTGCAAGACGTGTTTGGTCGCTTCAACTTTGACGCTGTCTGCTCTATAGTCTTAGGATTTGATCCAAAAGCCTCACACTAGATTTCCAAGAAGTTGCATGCATGAGAGCCTTTGATGAAGTGGAAGAGTTCACATTTTACAGACACACAATACCTAAAAGCGTGTGGAAGCTTCAGAGATGGCTTGGAATCGGACCAGAGATGAAGATGGCCCGAGCATGTGAAGTGTTTGATCGATTCCTCTATGAAAGTATAGCATCAAAGAGAGAAAAGCTACGAAAAATCAACGGAAATGAGAAGGAAGCCGATGATTTGCTAGCATGTTTGATGAGGGGGGACGAAGGAAAAGATGAAGCGGATGACAAGCTTCTGAGATACACCGCTTTTAGTCTTCTTTTCGCAGGTGGAGATACCATAACTTCAGCTCTCACGTGGTTCTTTTGGCTTGTTGCTACACACCCTTCAGTAGAAGCAAAGATTCATGAAGAGATCAAAGAAGAAAAGGAAGTGAAAGATGAAGTATATCTCCATGCTGATTTGTGTGAAGGTTTGAGACTGTACCCTCCCGTACCTTCAGTTATTAGGCAAACGATCAAACATGATATTCTTCCTAGTGGGCATGAGGTCAGTCCTATTACTATGATAATGATATCTTTGTATGCCATGGGAAGGTGTGAAGAAATATGGGGAAAAGATTGCTTGGAATTCAAACCAGAAAGATGGATCTCAAAGAGAGGAGGTATTATTCACATGCCATCATACAAATTTAGTACTTTCATTGCAGGCCCTAGAACATGCTTGGGTAAGGACTTGTCTTTCATTCAAATGAAGATTATGGCTTCTGCTATCTTGTGTAACTATCAAGTTCATGTGGTGGAAGATCATCCTGTTTCTCCCACACTTTCAATGGTGCTTCAAATGAGATATGGTCTCAAGATTCGGATCACAAAAGACATTGACCAATATAATATAAAAGTAGAAGGCATTCATATTTTGTGTTGTATGTTTGAAGTCTTTTGTTGTGCTTGTGTCCGTTTTTCTACTTCGGTAATGTTATTATGTGCGTATTGGTTGAAGGGATATAATCAAGCCACTAATTGGCTTGCACCTGATAATGTTGCTATAAAGGTCGTTGCACTATAATGGCATGATGTTGATGGCAATTAGTAAAATCCACTTCTGTATTCTTTAGAAAATCTATGCGTTCATTCAATTACTTCGGCTATCCCTTACATACATACATATATATATATATAGGGGTAGGGTAGGTATATATCATACATGCCCCCTTACTCAAAACTTTCTGTGTATGTCCTATCAATTACTCCTTCCGTCTCTACATATAAAAAGTCTTCTAGAACTTTTTATTTTTTTGTTCCTAAGTATTTTTTAATAAATTATTATACTTTTATGAAATTGAATAGAAAAAAAAAATATGTACTCTTATTAATTTACTTTAGAAACAGAGATTCATTTTTTATTTACAATAATTATGGGCAAAATTAAAATGTTATTATGCTTTTAATTAGATAACCAATTTTTATTGATTTGCATGATTCAATTAAAAATATATTATAAATAGGGACAGAGGGAGCATCACATAAGGCTTTTAATTATTGTTTATAAATCACTTTTAGCATTTTTATTAAAAATAAGAAAAGGCTTATAAGCTTTTAATTTTACCAAAATGGAAATGATTAATATATAACTACACAAACCTCTCCATTAAAAATAAAATATAAGTTAGATAAACCTTCTTTGTATATTTGAGATTTCATTTCTATATACATGACTGTTAGTTAACTGTTAAGTTTGACTTTTAAACTTTTAATTTTATCAAAACATCTTGATTTGATTAAAAAAAGTATATTAAATGTATAAATCTAAATGCATAAGACTTGCTTATATATTTATATAAATTTGTGTTATGTGTTTACATTATGAGTTTATATATGGTTTTGAATTTACTTTCAATTAACAATAACTCTTAAGTAAAGTCATTGATTTAATTTGTTTTTACATTACATTTTATGTCTCAAGATATTATCAAAGAAAAAATCATATAGCATAACATAAATATATTTCATATATTCTAAAAATTAAACATAGAAGTTTTAACACCTCAGTCATGATCTTCTTCTCATCTTCCTCTTCCCTACCAGTATTGGAATTGGGATTTTAATTGAAAAATTAGATTAGCTGAATTCAACAAAATTAATATCTTAAAATGTTAAATATTGGATTAAACAAAAAATAAAATGATAACTCTTAAGTTATTTACTTTTTAAAAATATAAAAATATATAAGAATAAATAAAAAAATATAGATAATCATACATTAAATCATAATTATTTATTTTTCTAGCTAGTTTAATTAAATTTTTCTTTTTACTTTTAATTTACAATAACTCTTAAGTAATGCAATTGACTTTCTTTTTTACATTTTACTTTTTTAATTATTTTTTATTTTTAAATGACAATTTTATAAGAAAATTATACACCAACACTAGTGCAAAAATTATTTTTCGCCATAGTTAAAATGCATTTTTGGCGATAGAAGGTGCTGTGTAGTAAAAAATTTTATGGTAGTAAATAGACATTTTTCACCATAGGTCAAAAGAAACTGTGGCAAAATATAATATTTTCAACATAAGTGCCATCTGACCTGTGGCGAAAAATATAGTGGTGAAAAATATAATTTTTCGCCATAGGTCTGAGACCACTTGTGGCAAAAAATTATTCTAGAGCTCATTTATGGCCACAGTTCTATCAACAATTGTTACCATAAATGGCTTTTTATCACAGTTAGTGTAACAACTGTGGCCGTAAATACATTTTTTTTTACTCGTACACTTATATTTATATACATTCCCTTACTTACAAAACCTGCATTAATTAAGAAACAGCAACTCCAAAGACCAATACAAATATGTCTGGTACATGAACTAAACTTACATTTTCAATACAAAATATCTAGAAAGTTTCTACTCTAATCCTATTAATTCTAAAAAACTAGACCATAAATTGCATATATGTCTCAACTCTTGCTTAGAATATGGCTCTAAACTTTAAAAGTGCTGCAAATTTAATAACAATATATGTATGAATAATAACTCAAGTATATGAAAAACTTCATAATTATAAATCATTATTTATAAATTATTACCTGATCAAATGAGTGAACAATACCTTGAGTGATGATTTCATACATAAAAATTATCACATAATAACCGCATTCTATACTTCCTGGTTATTGAGGACACTATAAAGAAAATAAAAATAATTAAATTCATTAAACCAATATTATAATCTTTATTTTAATTAAGGAATAAATTTGAAATACATACTTGCATTAGTACAAACTTGATTTCAATTTTTTTTTCTTGTCAACCATTCTCGCTAATTTTCAATATGTCGCTAAAGATCTATTTATCAAATATACATACTTAGAAAATATTAAATATATATTATTAATAACACAATGGAATTATTTAAAAATTTACAATCCAATCAAAGACTTCATGTCATCGTTTACGTTCCTTTTCAGTGAACAAAACCAGTATATAGTATTTTCATACAAGCAAATGACAGGAAGCATCCAATGATGACTACAATATATTAATTTATATTAATATCACATTATTAAGCAAATATTTTTATAAATTGAACAATGAATTTAAAATTTGATACCTTTCAATAATTGGTAAAAACTAGCATGTCTTCTTTTGCTTACACATCGTCTTTTCAATACAAGAAGCTCTTTGATTCACTTTGCCAATGGAGGTTAAAAGTGGAGATAAGAACCCATAATTCTCATCAACACTGAGTTTAGTGCATATCTTGTGAAGGTAGCTTTGATAATTAGACATATATTAGTAATAAAATAAAAATATCAAATATTAATTTAGAAATAAAAAAATACTTACATGATAAAAACTTGAATTATTGACAAGTCCAATCACTCAAAAATAATGAGGTCACTAATATCTTTTCTGGCAACTCTAAAAGTAATAGGCTTCTTAATAATCTTTTCGATTATGTTAATTTCATCTGAAAATTCATTTATGTCAACCACCACTAAAGCCAATCATTTCAAGTCATCTTGCATCGGTTGGGGATTGGAATCCAAAGATTCTTTTGATTGTAAGAGTTCCTATAATTAACATATAATAAAAATTAAAAATACCTATATTATTAATTAAAAAATAAAAAATTATAACATTTTCATACCTCTTCATTAACTTGTCGGACTAGCTTTTTCAACCAAATAATGAAATTATGTTGAGCTTATCCTGTTGTTTCCATCTCCTTAGTAGGAAATAGTACAGGAGCATTAGCATCCACAACCTCTTCAACCATCACCTTTACTTAGTTATCTTATATCTATTGATTGTGACTGTAGTTGCATGGTTATACACCTTTCCATATGCAACTACTCGTTTGCCATGATCCTTTACATAAAGTATGCATGGCTTTCCTTGATCTGATAAACTAAGATCACACACTGGCTCTGTAGCACCAACATAATTCGATGTTTGTTGTGGTTGTATTTGCAAATTACTAATCATTGATTGCATTTCCATCATCATGCTTGACTTGCATTCTGCTATCATCATTTGCACTTGCTGGATTGGTACAAGATTAGAAAGTGGAGGTCTAAAATATTATCTTATACCCATACCTTTAGGAACCCCCCTAACACAGCCGAAGTGCTCTTCACTCCCTAAGGCCATGGTCAATATGTCCTTTCTACCAGTAGACACAAAGGTCCCCTCGGATGATGCTTCTATAAGAGCATCCTAGAACATGCAAGCTAGTAGAAATTGATGTAAATAATAAGTTTCAATTATATGATTAAGATATTAACTGTAAAAATACTTACAATTTTCTCAGCTACTTCTCTAGCCTCTGGGGAAATAAACTCTCCCTTTTTATTCATCTGTCCTATCTTCCATGCTTGAGCACGATTAACAAGAGATGAAGGAGAAACGTCTTCAATATTATCAGCTCCCACCGCTTGTCTTTTAGCTTCCCACTTCTCTTGATTCATTATATCATAAATATATGCGTACCCTCCTCGAGACATAGTATGGTTGTATAGATTTTTCTTTCGATGCTCTTGACCTTTTTGACTTTTTTCCTATTAACAAATAATGAAAAGAATTTGTTAAAAATAAATCTTCACTGACATTAAATAAATTATCATATTCTTCCTTTACTCACTAAAAACTTGGGATCATGTCTACTGTGAATAAATTTTATCCACATGTCATAATCAATAAATGGATATTTCTTCCAAGGTTTTTTTATGTTGGCATCATTGTCACTATCATCATTTTCATTGTCATTCTTAGGAAAGAAATATTTTCTAGTAAGCTTGGATTTAAAATCCTTCTATCGATCCCCAACATACTTTAATCACTTGTCTTTTAAAAATGAAGTTTCCTTGATGTCATAAGTAATCTACAAAATAATACATATCAATAATGAATTTAATAACAACATATATTTAAAAAATAGATATAACATATAGCAATAGGAAATACCAGTATAGATTCCCAAACATCATTTCTGTCACTTTCATTGACATCATCCCACTCTTCCTCCAAGATGCTGATTTTTTTACTTGCCATCAAACCCACAAAACTTTTAAATATGTTTCCTTTTTTGTTATCAATTAGTTGGCCATTATCATCAAAATCAAGGTGAATTTTTCCATGAATTTGAGCCAACTTAGTAAGTCATGTGGCCCCTCTTTTACCTCTTTTAGAATTTTTTTTGTCAGCGACTGGATTCTCCATAATTTTCCTAACATAAATAAGATAAATAAAGTCAGTGGCAAGAAATATAATAAATTTAAATTAATGTAAAATTGAAAGTATAAAAAATAAAATCAAATAAATTAAAAAAGTCCTATTATATTCTATTACCATTATAAAAATATTTTAGTTCTCCCATAAACCTTCGTCGTGATCAGTTCTAACATCATATGTGTCATCTTCATCTTTCACATCCAATAAGGGCAGGGTTGGCATAAAAGGAAGAATCTCTTCAATATCAAAACTCATTTCATCATTCTCACCATGACTAAGGAGACTTTTTCCCAATAGAACTACAGATAACCTCTTATCAGCTAAATTAGTGACATAAAAAACTTGTTTTGCATGAGTTGCCATTATAAAAGGCTCATCCTTATGTTTTGCCTTATTAAGATCCACTAAAGTAAAACCCAACTTGTCTTCTTGAACACCATTCTTGATATCAACCCATCTACACTTGAAAATAGGCACCTTAAATTAGAAATAGTCAACTTCCCATATCTCTTCAATGACCCCAAAATATGATAAGGATGCCAATGTTGGATTTTTATCTTTTGCACTAGAAAAATGAGTTGCTTCAGCTACTACCATTACCCTACTAGTTTGCATAGTGCTATTGTCATCCTGTATTTTTGTATAGAATGAATATCCGTTAATGTCATATGCACTCCAAGTAGTAACATCAAAGCTAGGCCCACTAGCTAACCATCTTATTACTTTTGAAACATTAGACTTCTTATGATCCTCCTCTACCTTCACCTTAAACCAGAGTAAAAAATATCTATTGTGCTCACTTAGCAACCATTTATCAGCCTTTTTAGGATATTGATCTCGAAATTCCTTTTTTGTGCATCCAAATAATCTTGCACATCATTAGTGTTATTTAAGATGCACAAGTGTGCTCGTTGTATTTCTTCATGAGTCATGCGCTTTACTTTCAAGCCTCGAGTCCTTTTCCCTTCAACTCTCACTCCCTTATAGCAAGATTCGAGAACACCAATAGATTTAACTTCAGATAGGTATTCAGTACAAAACTCAATAACCTCCTTAGCAACATATTTTCAACAATAGAGGCTTTTGAATGATGGAAATTCTTCACATAGCCTTTAAGAATTTTCATGTACTACTCAAATGGATACATCCAATGTAGATAGATGGGAGCGCAAAACTTTACCTCCCTTACTAAATGTACAATTAAATGTACTATGATATCAAAAAAGGAGGGAACAAAATACATTTCTAACTAACACAAGGTAATGACAACATCATTTTGCAACTCATATAATTTCTCAGGATCAATGACTTTATTGCAAATTATGTTAAAAAAGACACATAGTCTAATGATTGATTTTCTCACCTTTTCCTCTAATATGTCTCGAATGGCTACTGGTAATAATTATTGCATTAGTACATGGCAATCGTGAGACTTCAAACTAACCAATTTTAAATCTTTCATCGATACAAGGTTCTTGACATTTAAAGAATATCCTTGTGGTACTTTAATACCATGTAGACACTCGCAAAAACTTCTTTTCTCTCTTTTAGACAAAGTATGAGAAGCTGGGCTCATGTAAGTCTTCTTTCCTTCTGCTCTTGGATTCAAGTTTGTTCATATTCCCATGTTAAGTAAGTCTAATCTTGTTTTGACTCCATCCTTAGTCTTCCCCTTTATATATAATAGTGTTCCAATGAGACTTTCACATATATTTTTTTCTACGTGCATCACATCAATATTGTGTCCCACCTCAAGGGTGCTCCAATAAGGGAGATAAAAAAAATTAACCTCTTCTTCCATAGATTCTTTTGAGCTTCCTTTTTCTGGCTCTTACCAAATATCACATTAATGTCTTTGACCCGTTCATATACTAAGCTTGCAGTTAATGGCTTTGGAGCTTTATCATACTCTTGATAGCCATTGAATGATTTCTTCTGCCTATGATAAGGATGGTCTCGTCTCAAAAATCTTCGATGACCAAGATAGACTATCTTTTTCTCATGTTTTAGTTGTTGATGGGATATGTTTTCTTCACAGATAGGGCATGCTTTATGCCCCTTCACACTGTATCCAGACAGATTTTCATATGTAGGAAAATTATTTATTGTGCAAAAAATCATAGCTCATAACTTGAAAGACTCATTTCGATATGAATCAAACACATCCACACCTACCTTCCACATTATCTTTAAATCTTCAATCAATGGTGCTAAGTAAACATCTATATCATTTCTTGGTTGTTTAGGCCCTGAAATCATCAAAGACAACATGATATATTTACATTTCATGCACAACCATGGAGGAAGATTATAAATTACTAACAGGACAGGCCACGAGCTATGTTAACTGCTAAGATTGCCATAAAGATTTATGCTATCTGTACATAGTCCAAGCATGAGATTTCTAGGCTCATTGCCAAATTTAGGAAATGTTTGATCAATTCCTTTCCATTGTGGAGAATTGGCTAGATGCCGGAGCATGCCATCAATTTTTCTCTCATCAACATGCCATCGCAAGTTCTTGGCCTCATTTAGATTAGCGAACAAGCACTTAAACCTCGGTATTATAGGAAGATATCACAATACCTTTACTGGAGGCCTCTTAGTAATGGAATCATCACTACCGTCTATTTCTTTTACTTTGTAACATGATGCCCTACAAACTAGGCGCACATCCAACACTTCAAAATCATTTCTATACAATATACAGTCATTAGGGTAAGCATGTATCTTATGGTATCCTAAACCCATTGGACATAATATTTTTTTGGCTTCATAGTAACTTCTCGAAAGTGTGTTACCCTCGGGAAGCATCTCTTTCAATAATTTAAGCAACTCTGTGAAACTCTTATTACTCTACCCATATCTGGCTTTCAAGTTGAACAATTTTAGCATCACTGTCAGTCGTGTATATTTTGTACACCCTGGATACAAAGGAGTTTCTGAATCAGTGCACAAGCTATCATATTTGTGCACCTTTTCAACAACTTCAATGCCAATGTCACATAACATATCCTCTATTTGATCACCAAAATCCATATCATCATTCTCAACTTGTGGTGTACTATGTTTTCAAGATTTACCATGCAATACCCACTGTCTATATGCTTTATAAAACCCAAAATAAATTAGGTGATCCTTAATCTCCATAGAACTTCATCGCAATTCATTCAAGCACTTAACACAAGGACAGTAGAATGATCCTTTGTTATTAGGAATATTGTTCTTTGCAAATTTCAAAAATTAATCTACTCCCTTCTCATATTCATCACTTGTTCGCAAAGTATCTATTCAACTATGGTTCATCATTACCTATTCCAAAAAAGCAAGATCTTATTCAACTATGGTATTATAATAATTTATAAAGTGAGATCTTTGAGATACTAAATCCTTCAATTCTATCAATTTAATGTTACTAAAATGCTAATTTCAAGAAATTTTAAAAATATCAATTATTCAGCTACAAATTAATTATACTAAACATAAAGAAATTAATATTATGAAAATTTAAAAAAAATTGATAGCCTAACAACTTGTAAGTTGAGATTTTTTTGGGCACTAGACCCTCAATTTGATCAAATTGAGTAAACCACGATTGATATTTTAATAATTATTAACTCTAATCAATAATTAATATTATAATTTATGATAATGGGGTTCACAATTCATCCCAACAAACAAACTTAAAAAGAAATTAATTATACTAAACATAAAGAAATTAATATCATGAAAATTTAAAAAAAAATCGCCAGCATAACAACTTGTAAATTAAGATTTTTTCGGACACTAAACCCTCAATTTAATCAATTTAAGTAAAGCCGATTAATATTTTGATAATTATCAACTCTAATCAATAATCAATATTATAATTTATGATAATGGGGTTCACAATTCATCCCAACAAACAAACTTAAAAAGAAATTAATTATACTAAACATAAAGAAATTAATATTATGAAAATTAAAAAAATTGACAGCATAACAACTTGTAAATTGAGATTTTTGAGGCACTAAACCCTCAATTTGATCAATTTAAGTAAACCACGATTGATATTTTGATAATTATCAACTCTAATCAATAATCAATATTATAATTTATGATAATGGGGTTCACAATTCCTCCCAACAAACAAACTTAAAAAGAAATTAATTATACTAAACATAAAGAAATTAATATTATAAAAATTAAAAAAAATTGACAGCATAACAACTTGTAAATTGAAATTTTTTGGGGCACTAAACCCTCAATTTGATCAATTTAAGTAAATCACAATTGATATTTTGATAATTATTAACTCTAATCAATAATCAATAGTATAATTTCTGAAAATGGGGTTCACAATTCATCCCAACAAACAAATTTAAAAAGAAATTAATTGTACTAAACATAAAGAAATTAATATCATGAAAATTTTAAAAAAAATTGACAGTATAACAACTTATAAATTGAGATTTTTCAAGCACCAAACTCTCAATTTGATCAATTTAAGTAAATTTTAATTAAATTTTAATAATTATCAACTCTAATTAATAATCAATAGTATAATTATTTAAAAAAATTAAAAAAACTTTAAAAATAACAAGAGGCAAGCTATAATAAAAAAATAAACTAATTTAGTAATAAATAATAATTAGTAACAATTAAAATTTAACCCAAAAAATAAACTTAAAAATAAAAAAATAGTAGGAAAAGAAAATAAAAAATAGTAAAAAATTAGAAGCTAAAAATAATTAAGTACAAAAAAAAGCTAAAAAATTGCCCAAAAAAAAATCTTATGGACGAAATCCAGAAGAGATAGCAGCTGGCGATAGTGGCTAGAGAGGCGGGGAGACGAGCTGTAGGAAATGCAGCTGGAGGCGAGCTGTGGGAAAGGTAGCTGGACAGCGTAGCTAGAACCTACAGTGGAACTGGAGAAGAGGACGAGCTAAGGGGAAATGAGCTGAGGGGAAAGAGCTAAGGGATGATGGTAGCGATGGTAGCTGAGGGAAATGAGCTCAGGGAAATGAGTTGAGGGAAATGAGCTAAGGGAGACGAGCTGAGGGAAATGGAGATCTGGACGAAACACGCAACTCTATGGCTGTCTGATAAAGATGTCTGAATTTCAGACATTAAATATGGGCGCCTGTCACCGAAGATGTTTGAATTTTAGACATATTAATTATGTCTGAAATTCAGATATATTAACCTAAAATAAGATAAATTAATTTCAAAAATACTTAATTAATTTAATTTATTTAAGAAAAATTAATTTACCTAAAATAAGAAATACTTAATGAACATAATTTATTAGAATTATATTATTAATTACTAAATTTTATTTTAATTTATTAAAATTAAAATTTTTAAATAAATAATTTACTTATTTATGTCTTAATTAATTTAATTTATTATATTTATTTTTAAAATTAATTATATTTAGGTAATAAACAATTGAGTAATAATTTACTTTAACTAATTAATTAAATTAAATGATTTAATTTTTTAAAATTAATTAAATTAATTTACTTTAACAAATTTCATTTATGGCGACAGTTAATCTTAGGACTGTGGCTATAAATAGAATACATAAGTATTTAATTATGAAAAAGTCACTTGCGCATATATTGCCACAGGTTTTTGAGAAACAGTGGCGAAAAATATGTCATTAAAATTCTATTTTGCACTAGTGCATATTATCTAATTTTTTTATATTTATGTCTCAAGATAGCATCAAACAAAAAATCATATAGCATAACATACATAGATATATTTCATATATTCCAAAAATTAAAAGTAAAATTTTAAAATTTCTCATTTCTCTTCTTTCATCATCTTCTTCTTCCTTATCATTAGACATTGAACCAAGAATCTCTAAACTAACATCAAACTTCAAAAATGTCAATATTAAGTAGAATTTGAATTGAAAAATTAGATTAGTTGAAATATCATTATATGAATGAACAAATTTAACCATCAAATTTTTAATTATTATAAACAAGTAGTATTATTATTTAAAATATTAACCTAATCATAAAACATCTAAAAATAGGGACTCATTACACTTTCAGCAGCAACTTTTATTGCAGCTGCAAATTGTTCACTTTCAACAGTGACTTTTTGGAGTTGCCGGTGAAAGTTTTTTTTTTTTGTAGTGTTAAGCCTCTTTAACTTTATCTAAAAATTTGTATATCCTATCAGTTATCACATAAGTCTTTTGATTATTGTTTATAAGTCACTTCCAACATTTTTATCGAAATGAAGAAAAGACTTAGACCTCATTAATGCTGTATAAAAATTTAATAAATTTTCAACTTTACTCCTGTTAAATAAACCTACTTTAAGATAAATTACTTTAACATATAATAAAATTTTCTGCATTTAATAAGGCTAAATGGTAAAGTTGAGCATGATAATTATTGAGGTGCCTTATAAATTAGACAAAAATATTCTCTCTCTATCCTATAAATAGGACCGGAGTATTTATGATATTAATACACATACAGAATGTATGTGTGTATATATATAGTCTCTCTCTATATTACACACACAATTAGAATATTTATTTATTTATTATTTTTATATACTCTTATTGATCTCATATATAAGCCACTTTTAATATTTCATATGAATAAAAAAAATCCAGTTAAATTATTGGTATTTGTCATAAACAGATATAAGTGACTTATTAAATGCATTATCTTTAAAAATATTTTATCTCTACTATATAGCCTCTTACTCTATTAATAAGAAATTTTGAAAGAGTAAAATAGAAAAAAAAAAAAAAGAGGTAATCCATCAGTCATAAATTATAAGACATTTTTAGGAGAGATTTGACATCCTAAAATATAAAATACTTAGACAAAAACTCAATGTAATGAGTTTACTTTTTCTTTCACCCCTTCCGTAGTTGCTTTAGATTCTCATTCTGTCTAACAATCAAAATACCCGTGGATCCGTCTGGTTACTGGAGAAGATGGGAAGCTCGTTGTGGTGGAGTGGTAATAAGAAACAATGGAGTTGCTAGATATTGTTAGTTTTGCTTCTTGCATAATATCCTTTCCTCTTGCCATCACTGAAATGGTTGGCATTTCACAAGGGCTGGATCTGTATGTTATAGGATGGGACTTCAAAAAGTCAATGTTTTTCACAGATCGAGCTAAGGCAGTGAACCTTCTCTTGCGGTATGAGATTGAAAATTATCCGTTCAGAGAGATATAATCCATTATGCTAGATTCCTCTTATTTAGGAGTAGTTGTCTCTTTGAATTTTATGTTTAGAGAGACTAATTGTTGTAGCCATTTATTTTGTTATGAATCTTACCGGTTCCTTTTATTCTTTTGATCAACCCTTGCCTTAACTATGGGCAGTTGGTGAATGATGAAAAGAGAGGATCCTTAAGTGTATACTGATTTCACCTTTCGTGGTCTAATGTTATCATATTGTCAGTGTATTTAATTTGATGCTGAAAATTTGATCCGCACGTGCATGGATAAACATGTACAGCTCTTCCTTTTGTTTCTTTTCTTTTATTTTCTTTTTTGGGTAAAATGCGGGGCCAGAGCCAAATACATGCACAACTCTCTTATCGCCAAATCAATTTGCATGTATTGTCAGTTGTTAGAATTAACTAAGCCCCGTTTGTTTTAATTTATTTTATTAAAAAATTATTTTCTTTTAAAAAATATATTTGCACTTTTTTATTATATTTGTTTTAATTTCTGAAAAAAAATTGATTATTTTGAGAAGCTACTTTGAACAGCTCCTGAAAATAATCTAATACAGTAAATAAGAGAGAATATATTAAAGACAGAAGGTAGACAAAAATATTATAAAATTGTAAAATAATATAATAATAAATCATTTTTATAAAAAAAATTAAAATATTATATAATTATAAATTAACTAATAATTTTTTGTATTATTATAAAAAAATCTAAAATAATATCTCTTTTAATCTCCATAAAATATTTTTTTTATAAAATTTATAAACTATGCCGAAATTATTATTATTATTTTTTAATCTTGAATAAACAGTCGATTGTTGTTGCTGTTGCTCCCCCCCCCCCCTCCCGGCCCTCTCCCTCCGGGGTAGGGGGTGGGAACAAGTACACTAAAGAGTGCCTATTTATCAGGATAAGGATGTAGACTTGTCAGAGGGGATGGACCCTATGAAAACCACCCTGAAGCTCCCTTCCACATTTATTTAGTTCTGATAACCTATTAATCGAGCTCCAAGAAATTACAGCGAATGTTAACGTCCCAACGTTCTTGGTTTAGAATTTTCATGATACCCCCTAATTTGATTATTACGAGGAGAATCCGAAGTCCGAAACCTTAACCTTCTTTCACCCATTCATTTCTCACCCTGGTTCTTACGCTGGATCTAGTCTTAAGTAGTTTTTTCTTTTTTCTTTTTTTTTGACCAGCTAGTCTTAAGTAGCTTGAATGATACTTTTATTCTTTGTACTACTGTATCTTCATCTTCAAATACACAATGACAGTGTTACTACCTACCATGTTCTGCAAAAAGACAAAGAACCCAGGATACCTAAAGGTGGCCAAAAGGTCTCAAGTAGTTGGAATGTAATGTCGCCAAAAGGTGGCCCCGAAGACAGTGACTACTAAACGTTAGCAACTTGTATTCATTTAAGAGCTTAATGTTGATCGAACTTACTCTATTAATATTGACTTAGGAGCGGAGAAAACACAAATACATTGATATCTAAAGAAGCAAAGTTCTCCAATAATAGTCTACAATCATCATGCTCAGTTATGCAAAAGTAGTAATTGCAGGTTTTTCTCCACTTATCCTCTTCCTTTTTCATTGCTATCAGAGACGATGCTACAAAGACCCCCTCCTTAAAGACTGGCCTATATTGGGAATGCTACCACCACTCCTCAGCAATTTAGGGCAGATTCATGACTGTATAACTCAGGCTCTTCAAAGAAAGAGGGTACAGGGACCTTCGTTGGGCCTTGGTTTACTGGAATGAACTGTTTGGTGACTTGCGACCCCAAGAACGTACATCACATGATGAGTAAGAATTTCACTGACTACATAAAAGGTCCAGAATTTCGTGAGATTTTTGAAGCTTTCGGGGAAGGGATTTTCACTGCAGATTCAGACACATGGAAGTATCACAGGGCACTTCTCCATTCCTTGTTTAAAACCCCAAGCTTCGAGAAGTTTCTGGAAAAGATCGTTCGAGAGAAGGTGGATTTCTGTCTTTCTCCTCTTCTTGATCATCTAGAAAGGCAGGGAATTGAAGTGGATCTGCAAGACGTGTTCAATCGCTTCAACTTTGATATTATTTGCTCCATGGTCTTAGGATCTGACCCCAAAAGCCTCGTGGTTGATTTCCCAAAAGTTACATGTGAGAGAGCTTTCAATGAGGCTGAGGAGTTTATATTCTACAGACACACGGTACCTAGATGCATCTGGAAACTCCAGAGATGGCTTCGAGTTGGAGCAGAGAAGAAGATGGCTGAAGCATGTCAATTGTTTGACCAATTCCTCTATGAAAGTATAGTATCAAAGAGAGAAGAGCTAGCAAAAACAATGAAATGAAGAAAACAGGCGAGGACTTGCTGGCAACTTTGATGAGGGAGGAACAATGTAAAGAACATGTGAATGACAAGTTTCTAAGAGACACTACTGCTTTTAATCTTTTTGTCGCAGGTAGAGACACCATAACTTCAGCTCTCACGTAGTTCTTTTGGCTTGTCGCTACACACCCTTCAGTGGAAGCCAAGATTCTTGAAGAAATCAAAGAAGAAAAGGAAAAGAAAAATCAAGTGTATCTCCATGGTGCTCTGTGTGAATCTCTGAGATTGTTCCCTCCAATACCTTTTGAGCACGAGCAAGCGACCAAACACGACTCACTTCCTAGTGGACACGAGGTTTATCCCGGTACTATGATATTGTTATCTTCGTACGCAATGGGAAGGTGTGAGAAAATATATGGAAAAAATTGTTTGGAATTCAAACCAGAGAGGTGGATCTCAGAAAGAGGACGCGTCGTTCACATACCATCATATAAGTTCATTAGTTTCAATGCCGGACCAAGAACTTGTTTGGGTAAGGACTTGTCTTTCATTCAAATGAAGATAATGGCGACTTTTATTTTGAAGAATTATCAAGTTCATGTGGTGAAAGATTATCCCGTTTCTCCGGCACTTTCTATAGTGCTTCTGATGATGTATGGTCTCAAAGTTCGGATCACATCAAGGTGCTGATTATTTTCTTGGGTTCAATTTTTTATTTTATGTATAATTGTGAAATAACTAATTAAACACTGCTAAAACAATGAACCTTAACTATGTTATGAGATTGATCAGTGGTGAAATTATTCAGATGATGGAGTATGGATAACGATGGTTTGCTGAAACTGCGTTGATTGTATGTGTAAATTACATATCTGATTTGGATGTTCAACTATTTTTAATATATGTATTACTTATAGTAAATAATTAATAACGATGGTGGAAGGATAAGGAAATTGCAATCACAGTGTATATCTCTATCAGGAGATGGAGATTGCTCATTATAGGTGTTCATAATTAATTAATTTTTTATATATCTAGACTCTAGAGTGAACGTTATTATTAGAATGAAGTTATATATATGGCTCATATGGTTTCAAGCTCATAGGCCTAGTTACTTTAAAATTGATGAAACCTAATCCTTATTTAAATAGTTTAAGGTTGAGCACATAAGGCCTTTTATTATTTTTTATTTTTTTGAATTTTTAAAATTAAAAATTTAAATTATAGCATTTCAAATTAAAAAAAAATTATCATGTTCAAAAATTAAAAATTTATAATTTATAATTTTAAAATATAAAATTTAAGATACTTTATATTTTAATGGCAAAATAAAAACAGATTTAAATGAGATGCTCAAAATCAAGCTTCCTTTTCAAGGCCTATTAAGACCAAGTTTCAAAGTTTAGTTTTTTTTTTAAATGTCAATTTTTAAAAACCAATCTTTATTCCTGACTTTAATTGTAATATTAGGAAAAACTAGTTATTTTAATTATTACAATAGATTATATTGTAGTTACAGGAAAGATATATAGTAAAATATTCAAATTTTGTGGATACGTAAAATTTACATTTATCCCTTTTCTAAGTGAGTGCAGAAATGAAAGTAGAACTTTATTTGTTTTCTTGATGTTTTTAAATCATACGTCCTTCAAGAATAGACGTTGTAAGAGATTTGGAAATTAATATTAGTAGTTTGTGCAGGAGTCCAGCAATAATTATGAAGGTTTTTTAATTTAAAAATATCAAACTAATATTTAAATAAACACAAAAAGAATTAGATTTATAATACTCCCTCTGTTTAAAAATGTAAGATATTTTTTGAGGAGTTGTATGTTTAAAAATGTAAGGTATTTTTAATTTTTTAAGGTATAATTATTATTTTTTTTCAAAAGTACCTCTATTGATAATAACTTTATATTTATTATAGGGTATTTAATAGAGATAAATATAAAATGATAGGATTAATTAAAAAATAAATAATTATTTTATTAAAAAAAAATTTAATTAAAAATATTTTATATTTTTAAACTGCGAGAATACATGTTATGAATTAGTGAAATGTACATATTTTAACTTTTAAGGATATTACGTTAGTGGCACTTATTCGATCATGTACGTGCGAGCATGAATGCCAGATATGGGGGTCCCATCCCACGTTCCCACGCCCTTCCTCTGTCCACAACTCTATTAGAGTTGATAATTTGGGTCGAGTTTGACAGGTCAGTCTAAACCCGCCTGAAAAATTTAAGACCAAGCCTGATAAAAATATTATTTTTTTATTATTCGGGCCTATTCGGATAGACCCGAGGAAATTCGGGCAAGCCCGATCGGCTTCGGGCTTGGCCCGAATATCCGAATAAAAAAATAATTTTTTAAAAAAATATATAAAATATGATAAATATTAATTAATTTTCAAGTTTTATACCATTTTATACCAAAATACTATATATATATATATTAAAAGTGTTTAAATGTAGTTATTTTTTAAAAAAATTAAAATAGTTATATTTCATATTTTATTATTTTTAATCAATAAAATATCTTAAAATAATATTTCAAATATATTTTAATATTGATTTTAATATTTTAAGACCCAGTTTTTGTTAAAAAAATTTTTGAGTCCTATAAATCATTTGCATGTAAAAAAATAATTTTATATTTTTTTATAAATTAAGAGAATTAATTTTAAAGTAAAAATAAAATTGAAAATAATTTTAAAAATAAAATTTAAGCATGTACGAATTTCCGACTCTACTACTAGATAAACATAATAAATAGAATAATATTCTTGAATAATTACTTGGTTATTGTCCATGCTAGATTTGGTTAAAAATTAAGAGTAGACTAGAGTAAGAATCCCTTTTATATAAGAGTTAAACAATATAAAAAGTTAAAAAAATGATTTCAAAAAAATAGTATTTTACTCATAATTAAATAATTTTTTTATATAATATAATGATAGCAATTTTTTTATATTCATAAAAATGAAAAATACAATTTACCTAAAAGTTATTAAAAACTTTGAACTAATCAAAATAATAATTTTAAGTTAGTAGTCTAACTGTGATTGAATTGGGATCAACTTAATTATAATTAAAATAATATAATTAATTAAATATATAAAATATTTATATATGACTATGATAAGAACAATATTTAAACAACTAAAACATTAATTTACAAGTAAAGAAAATTTCATGAATAAATTATACAAATATAACAAAAATAAAACAAAGTCTACTAAATATAAAGTTGATAAATTATTTTTATTTTATTCTTTTAAA
>NW_026557166.1:0-27173 GCF_029017545.1 Prosopis cineraria | reverse complement strand
TAACATTATTAATTTTTAGGTCAATTATGACATTTTTGCATACAAATGATTATTATCTTTAGTACTAGATATATGCATTCCTGGGCTAAGAGTTACGCCACTATTTTTTATTATACTCTAATCATCTTGCTCTTTGGTGTAGAATGTGTACCTATTAACTAGAAAGCCAGTGAAGGAAAGAACTTATTCATTTGGACCTCTTGCTAACCTTTTTAATTTTCAAAACTGAATCAGGATTGGCAGTCAACTTCTCAAGAATGTGTTTTTTTAGTCAAATTGTAAAAATCTTTTGTGCTTATTTACATACCGAATATCTGATCTATTAGGATTATCCCTCTTAAACTTGGCCATGTATATCTCTACATACACCTCAACCTCTATAGGATTGTGTAGTACATATACATGTGCTTGTTTCTATTGTAAGTTAGAGATTGTAACCACTTTATTTCCATAATTCCTTCCTCATTAGTTCTACCATCATGTCGAGAAGTCAAAATCCTAATATGGTTGACATTTGATAAATACTCAGTATATAATTCAACTGCCTCCTCACAAATGTTTTTGCTCAATAATGCAACCTTTACGTCGACTCTAATTTTTTACATACTCTTTTAGTATCTTCACATAATGCTCAAATAGATACATCCATCTCAAGAAAACTGGGCCACACATTTGTATCTCTCTAACTAGATGAATAGTTAGGTGCACCTTTATGTCAAATAATGCAAGAGGAAACTATATCTCAAGTTCACATAATATTAATACAATTCGGACTTTGCAATCTTAGCAATTTTTAGGTAAATCACTTTAGTATATATTGATTTGAAGAAGAAACACAATTTTGTAATCATGGCTCAAATTATATTGGGTAAAATAGAACGTATAGCCACTGGAATAAAATTTCCAATCAACACATGAAAATCATATGATTTTAAACCCTTCAATTTCAAATTCTTCACTGACAAAGGTTCCTAATGTTTGAAGAGTACCCCTCTAAAATTTTTAATAATAGCAAGCGACTCATAAAAAGTCTTCTTTTCTTTCTAGATAGTGTATGAGTTGTTGGATGAAGAAAATATATGAGTTCCCTTCTCTTGTGGTGACAACTTTCCCTTATCCTTATGGAAATCATGTCAAACCTTACATTAATTCCATCTTTAGTCTTTCTAGAAATATGGAGTAATAATACCAATTCACACACATTTTTCTTAATGTGCATGACATTAAGAAAATGTCTCACATATAAAGATTGCCAATATGGTAAGTCAAAAAAAAAGAAGACATTTTCTTCCACCCATATGTCCTAAGATGCTTTGCAAAAGGTTTGCCAAACTTGATATCTAAATTCCTCACCTTATCAAAATGTTGCTCATCTGTCAGTAGCAAAGGTGCCTTATTTTCTTTTGAATTCCCATTAAAAGCTTTTTTAGGCACTGATAATATTGATCAGGATGCAATCATCTGATATGTTGAGGTAGGCATTCTTTATTCCATGTTCTAATCTCATTAAATGTGTTCTCTCTTCACAAATAGGACATGTGAGTTTTCCTTTAATATTATAGCCTGAAAAATTACCATATACTGAAAAATCATTGATTGTATCAAACAACAATGCTCTCAAATTGAACCTTTTTTCTCTGTATGTATTCATCATATACCTCAACACCATTCTCCCACAATAATTTCAAATCCTCAATTAAATGAGCCAAATATATGTCTATGTCATTCTTAATTATTTTGGCCTTAAAATTAAGATGGATAACATCATGTATTTTTTCTTCATATATAACCATAGAGGTGAGTTGTAAATTACCAAAATAACTGGCCATGTACAATGAGTGCTACTTTGAAGCTCATGTGAATTCATTTCATCAATAAAAATACGAGACAAAGGTTTCTACCTTTTACTCTAAAGTCACAGTATTTGAGATCATTTTTTTTATTGAGGAGAGTTAGCTAGATGTCAAAGTTTTTCATCTTTAATCCGTTCATCTGACATCTTCTGCACTACTATACAGGCATCTAAATCTAGGTACAATGAGAAAGTACCATAATATCTTCTCTAGACTCTTCCCTTTCTCTTTGTAGCATGAGGCATTACATTTAGGACACTCCATTAATGATGCATATTCATTTCAAATAATATGCAATCATTAGGACAAGCATGTATCTTCTCGTAATTCATGCCAATTACATGTAGCATTTATTTTACCTCATATGTAGTCCTTGGAGCTAGTGTTTCATAGGTAAAAGTTGTTTTATAAGTGTAAGATTTTTTGTAAAACTTTATCAATCCATCCATTGCTCACTTTCAATTGTAGAATTTCACTACGCCAACAACTTTGTGAATTTGTTGCAACCAGCATATAAGGGCTTCTCTACATCACTTTTCAACATCTCTAACATTTTAAGACAATCCTCAAGTTCCATTTCAATTGCATTTTCCATCTCTTTAAGACAATCAGTCTCATAGTATTTGTGTCACAATTATTTAATTCAAAGCTTCCTTTATACTTCCAACTACTAATATACTTGTCATCTCAAGTCTCTCTATATTTATGCTAACATTTGTAATTTTCATCAATTCCATGGCATACTAAATAGTCTTCAAACTCAAATGCACTAATCTATTTTAAAAGACCACATCTTACACAAGGACATACTATTCTTCTAAGATCTTTTACATACTCAAGAGAAAACCTTATAAATTATTTCATACCATTCAAATACTCTTTACTTAATCAATTGGCAGACATCTCTTCCTTATCCATAACTTTAATTTAAAAACAATTTCATTCAAGAAAATGTGATTGGTGATTCATGAATATAGAGAGAAAAGGAATGATGCAATGATCAAAAAAGAAATTGACTACACTACATATAATATATAGTAATCAATTAATTATGAGTCACGCGCATGAGCATTCACATATTCCTTCAATCGTCAAGAAAAATTCAGCAACATAATGACATAGAAAAAGTTTTTTTAAGGCTCAAACCCTCTTTTTAAACCTGACATCTCATCTTAACAAATCAATTTCAATCATATACAATATTAACAAGCAATGAAATCCTAATAAAATAGCATTTTCAAAGCAATCATGAGTAAATTATAGTCACTTAAATCAACTCTAATTATTATGTAATTTGATTCACTAGTACATTTCAATATATATTTTTCAATTATACAATTACCCAAGTCAAATAAGACATGAAATTTAAATTATAAAATTATATCAAAAATTTTTTAAAAAATCATAGAAAAAAGAAAAACATCAAAACATCATTTTCAACCATTGTTTTTTGTCTCATTAATTATTTTAAGGTTACATATATCCTAAACTAGCAATCCTAAGCCACCAAAATATCATTCATTAGCAAATGCCAAAATCTCAACAAAATAACTATGATTTTTAGAGAAATTGCATGTCAATTTCAGTCACCCAAATCAACTCCTATTGTAATACAATTTGGCACTCAAGTACATTTCAATATGTAGTTTCTAATGATAAAAACTAATTTGATCAAATGAGGCATATAATTTAAATTAAAAATTATTCAAAAAAATTTATTTAAAATTCATAGAAAAATGCAATCATCTATGAATATTCATTTTTGGTCACTCATTTTCATTCTAATAATCATCTTAAGGCTACTTATATTATCCATTAGCATTCTCAAGTCAATAAATCATCAAACATTATCAATTTTTAACACCCCACAATTCCAAAATAAGAAACAAATGAGTAGAAACTTTAACAAAAAAATGACTAGAAACTTAAACAAGTAAAATAAACCAATGAAACAACCCATAACATTGAATAAATCATTTCCACAACCAAGAAATCAATCTATATTGAAAAAAGAAGGAAGAAAACGCAAAGAAACACACTTGAACTAATAAGAAATATTGAAATCCAAAGAGAATGAAAACAAGATGGTGAATGATGGCGTAGGTGACGGCAACTCCATGATGGAGGAACTCATGATGGCCGATGACAACAGTGGAGGAAGTTTGTGAGAGTTTTTTCAATTTTGTGTGCAAGGAGAGAAGACAAGAAGCGAGAAAGATGATTGGGCATGAACAAAAAATGAACCAATCACTATTTTAAAAGGGAATAAATGATGGGTGTTTTGAATGACCATCATTTATTCCCTAATAAATGATGGCTATTTGAACACCTTTCATTTATTGTGAAGACTTTAAATGACGGGTATTTGAAAATATTAATCATTTAACGTTTAAATTTTTAATTTTTCTATTAATTAGAATCTGAAAGGCTATATAACGGGTGTTTCAAATATCCATCATTTAAAATCTTCACAATAAATGATAGGTGTAGGAAACACCCATCATTTATAGTTTAATTAAAAACAAGGATTTGAAACTTCATATGACGAGTGTTTAAAACATCCATCATTTATTTCGTAACCATCACTTGCCTCTCTTGTATATGACATGTTCTTTTTAGCCATCATTTCTTTTTTGCATCTTATATCCATATTTTTGTAGTAGTAAACATAACAAACTGCTAAATTATAAAATACAAAAGAAACTCAAAATTAGATGATATTAAAGGCCACTTTTATTTTGGACCTTTCAATTCTACATGATTTGGAACCACCTATAGCTCACATGTTATGAAATTATAATGAGAAAATATAACTTTTAGTTCCTATATTTTTAGCATGTTTTGAAATTAATTAGTCCTTATACTCTTCTTTCATTGTTTCAAGCCTTTTAAGTTTCATTTATTTACAATGTTAGTCTCTATATTTTCAAATATGACCATAAGGACTTAATAGTAATTAACATGTGCATAAAAATTTATGATTTCTTGTACTGACTTGTTATAATTAAAATTATGGTAAGTTATATAAAAATGAGTAGAAGGCCAAAAAAAAAAACAGAACATTAAATTAGAATAGTTAAATGTGTAATGGATGAAGTTTCAGAAGGAAAAAAGCACACAACTAGAGTAGATAGGTAGAGAGATTAATAGCCATTTTGCTCATACAATATTCAACTCATCATAATTTTATTAATTGATCAACAAATTAAAAAGAGTTATGTACACAGTAGTAGATTTAACACTGCCAATTATAATAAGGACTTTTGCATATACATGAATCTTAACAAACTTAGGACAATGAAATAAAAGTATAGGGACTAATGCTAAAATATGTTGAAACTATGAGAACCCATAGTTGTATTTTTCCCATTATAATTTATAATATTATTGGTTTATAGTCATGTTTTGTTATTTTACTAACAACTAAACATACTATGTATGTATTTCTTATACACACATCCACATGTATTGATATTTTTTTATTTAATTTTATTTAATTATTATGTCATAAGTACGATAAGTGGTTTAACCGATTAGATCATAAAAACTAAGACTTGACCTTTTGATTGTAATGTCTGGTCAGGTGTTTAGTAAGTATAAGACAATTTACAAACCTTTAGAAGTAATTAATAGTTTTTATATAATGCTCCCAATAATCAATGAATAAAAAGACTTAGCTCACCTTAAAGTAAAGTTAAAAAATAATGATGAGTATTAATCGAGGGTAGAAATGAAAAGATGGTAAATATTTTAAAATTTAAATTATTTAAAACCATTTTATTGATATATAAAAGCTAAGATTATTTTTTTCTTATAAAAAGAAATGGAGGAGTAGCATATTCATTTTTTTTAATGAATTGTCTTATATGATTGCCAAAACAATTGATAAGTGGGTATAATTAGAACTAGCCATGACCAATGGTGAAGCCAAGGGTCAGCACCAACGGTGTAGGATAATTTAATAAAAAATTAATATTTTTTAAAACTAATAATTATTATTATATTAAGACTAAAATTGTAATAACATAAATAAATTCATCATAATTTTTTTAAAAAAATTATATTGAATATGTTAATATAGTCTTTTATTTTAAAACATGCTACTCATATCTTATCTAGATCATTTATATATATATATATATATTATATCTAATAAGCTTGTAAACTCAAATATTTTATGTTTAGGAGTCCATAAGGTGCAAAATATTAGGAATATGAGGTACAAAGTTATAAAATTTATATATCCTACTTGTAATTTATTCCTATGTGAGGGGTGCATTTGCACCCCTCTCATCATAATATAATATGGTTTAGCCACTGTCTATGACACTTCAAAAGACACTTTTAACCAAATCAATTAAGTAAAAAAAATTGTTTAAAATTAGTTTTTCTTTAAATTTCGTAATAAATGACACCTTTTATTTTAAATTATGAGATACTTTTAGATAAAATTACACATGCTAATGCTAATTCGTTAACTACACGAGAAGGAAAAACCAGGTACAGAAATAGAGAATGCTCAGAATGCAAAGGTGAGGAGCAAGCTCCCTCTGTTGATATTTATAGTACAGCCGGTTACAAGTAAACCAATACAATACAGATACATACACAAAGAATATACAAAGAATATCTAAATAGTATTGAGGCATATTCGTGCCTATCCATAGCTTAATAATTGCATAATTAACCACTAATCTTATTTCCTGACAACACTTTACAACTTTACCTTTTTAAAATAAAAATAAAAACTTTTAAAAATGCACTTCACTTGATACGAATATTAATGAGAGAAAATATACAAGAATGGTAATCTTGAAAAAACTTCATTAATAAAAAATTTTATTTTTGTTAAACTGTTTTACATTTTAGATTGTCGCATCTTTTCAAAAATTGTCTTATAATTTAGAATAGAGGTAGTATAATATTTCAAATTTAATGACGTCCATAAATATGAGAAAGATGTTAACCATTTAACATGGGAAAATGTAGAAAAATGATTGTAATTAGGTACAAATATAATGGGTAAAGCTAACATTTCTAGTGCGCGTGAAGTTGTTACTATGGTGTCATATATTTGATATGAAGGACTATGAGTTTTTCAACACTATACAAATCGGTATGAAATATGTTTTGTGTACTCTAGCTAGGTCAAGGCTCAAAAGTGATCGGAGATATATATATATATATATATAAAAACATTAAGAGTACTAGACCCCTAATCTCAAGCATATGGCATTGATAATTAGCTCAAAATTAATTTCTTCATCCTCTAACTAAATTGGAATCCAAAGACAATGCATATATGTTATCATCCAAAGACAACAACTTTTAAAATGTAAAGTAAGTCCCTTATATCCTTAACTGATATTATTTTCATATAATGTAATCTATTCTCAATTTTAAAATAAAAAAATGAGTTGCAAATTCAACCATATATGATTATAAATTTGGGAGACAAAGTTAAAAATTCTTAGAATTGTTCAAATAATGACATGTTACTTTTCCAATTTAATCATTAAAATTGTATTCCTTATTGAAATTAGGAAAGCAAGTTTCAAATTCAAAATAACAAAAATTACAAATTGTGGGAGACAAAGTTATAAATTTTTGAAAGTGTTTAAATAATGACATGATTTTTTTCAAAATTAATTTAATCATTAAGATTTGTGTTTTCTATTAAAATTATAAAAACGTGTTACAAATTTATCAAAACAAAATTGTAAATTTAGAAGACAAAAGTTTTGTATAACAAAAGCACTTTTGTATATAAATATAAGAACTTAAATAGTAAATGCGAATAAAAAATTAGTATGTTTTAATTGAAACATGTTCAGAACTCTTCTAGGGATGTCGTCATGTGTGTGTGGGCATTGCACATTACATATTTTTCTTTTTTAGCCCGACATTTTATAAGATCTAAAAATTACAACAACGTTAACAACGAAATAACACATCATTGAAGCAATCCTCTCTTCTCTCTCTCTCTCTCTCTCTCTCTCTCTCTCACAGAGCCCCCATTGATCATCACATGTATAATATATATATATATATATATTATTATTATAAGACATCCATTAATGTCAAATATTACAAGACGATTTCAAAAACAGCCCCTTGTTTAGTAATTTTCTCAAATATGAATGGTGTTTCCTTGCGCGTTTTTTATGATGACAAAGTATAAGTAACTTACAGACAGAAAAGTTTCACATGCATGGATGGTCGCGATAACACATACATAGATAGATAGATCAATCTTCTTAAGAGGATGAGGCTGGCTTTTGACCTCTTCTTTCTCGTGAAATTTGACCGTTATAAACCTCTGATGGATTTGATTCTGTTATGTTTGAAATATCCCAAATTCATCAAGTGGCTCATCTTGAATTAAAAATTGGAGAAACTAATCTATGGGTTCTTATCGTTTTTTTTTTCATTTTTGATTTAGATCCCTGTAATTTATTTTATTTATTTTAATCAAGCCCTTAGAGTTTGTTGGTTAAAAATGTTAATCCTTGAAGATTAAAATTTAAGAAAATTATATTACTTTAGAATTAATTACAAAATTTATATAATTAAATTATGTCTTTAAATATTTTTTTATATATAAATTTTTATAGTAAATTTAACAAAAAAATTCCTTTTCAAACAAAAGAATTGAATTAATTTTATTATAAATTTCAAAAGGGGTTTGGTTGTTAAAAAATTGATCATTTTTTAATAATTTTAAGCTTCAAGATTAACATATTTATTTATTCAAAATATAAAGACATGATTAAAGCAAAAAAAAATACAAGGACTGAATTCAAAATAAAAAAAATAGAAAGACTTGCAGATTAATTTTCCCTTAAAAATTCTCCAAAAGTTCATTTTTCAGTAGTTGAGTGGGTATATCACCAATTTTTATTATTTATTTTCTCGTTAATAAAGAGAGGCAAGCTGAAATAACTTAAAAACAAGTAACCCAACACCTCCCACAAGATAAAAGATCAAGTCATAGGACTATATTCACTTGATCAAAATATTTCAAGGATCTAGGTCTGATCCTTTAGCAACATGACAAAGCTGAAAAAATATTATTAATAAAATCTTTTTTTTGTCAAAGTATTTTTTATTTTTGATTGCCGAATCTTTCCCAAAAATATTTTATGATCTAGGACAGGGATAGTATAATATTTCAAATTTGACGACATCCATAAATATGAGAAAGATATAAACCATTTAATATGGGCAAATGTGGAAAAATGATTGTACGTAATTAGGCACAAATTTAATGGATAAAACTAATGTTTCCAATGCGCTTGAAGTTGTTACTATGGTGTCATAAATTTGATATGAAGGCGTATGAGTTTTTCAACACTATACAAATCGGTATGAAATATGTTTTGTGTACTCTAGCTCGGTCAAAGCTCAAAATTGATCGGATATATATATATATATATATATAAACATTAAAACTACAAGACCCACAATCTTAAGCATATGGTATTGATAATTACCTCAAAATTAATTTGATTCACCCTCTAACAAAATTGGAATCCAAAGACAATGCATATATGTTATCATCCAAAGACAACAAATTTTAAAATGTAAAGTTAGTCCATTAATTGATGTGATTTTTATGTAATGTAATATATTCCATATTTTAAAATTGAGAAAACAAGTTGCAAATTCAACTAAGAAGACAAAGTTATAAATCCTTGGAATTATTTAAATAATGACATGTGATTTTTTCAATTTAATCATTAAAGTTTGTGTTCCCAATTAAAATCAAGAAAGCGAATTTCAAATTTAAGATAATGAAATTACAAATTTGGGAGACAAAGCTGTAAATTGCTGAAAGTGTTCAAACAATGACATGGTACTTTTCAAAATTAATTTAATCATTAAGATATGTTTTTCCCTTAAAATTATAAAAACAAGTTACAAATTCAACAAAATAAAATTACAAATTTAGAAGACAAAGTCATGTGTAACTCTCCTAGAGATATCGTTATGTGTGTATGTGTGCATGGCACATTACATTTTTCTTTTTTGGCCCCACAATTTATAAGATCTAAAAATTCCAACAACATTAACAACGAAATAACACATCAGCGAAAGCAATCTCTCTCTCTCTCTCTCTCTCTCTCTCTCTCTCACACAGCCCCCATTGATCATCACACGTATAATATGTGTATAATATATATATATATATATATTATAAGACATACATCAATATCAAATACTACAAGGCGACTTCAAAAAACAGCCCCTTGTTTGATCATTTTCTCAAATACGAAAGGTTAAGCTACTCATAACACCGTTTCCTTACGCGTTTTTAACGATGACAAAGTGTAAGTAACTTACAGAACACAGAAGTTGCACATGCATGGATGGTAGCGATAACATACAATTATATTGATAGATCGATAGATCAATCTTCTTCAGAGGATGAGGCTGGCTTTTGACCTCTTGTTTCTTGTGAAATTTGACCGTTATAAACCTTTGATGGATTTGATTCTATTATGTTTGAAATATCCCAAATTCATCAGTGCCTCATCTTGAATTAAAAATTGGAAAGACGAATCTGTAGGTTCTTATAGTTTTTCTTTCAATCTTTATTTAGATCCTTGTAGTTTATTTTATTTTATTTTAATCAAGTCCTTATAATTTGATTGATTAAATATGTTAATCCTTGAATTAAAATCTTTAATTTTAGAAAAGAAATTAACAACTTTTATAATTTTATTAAAAAATTATATTACTTTAGAATTAATTACAAAATTTTATAATTCAAATTTTATATAATTAGATTATGTCTTTAAATAATTTTTATACATATAAAATTTTTATAAAAAAATTAATAAAAATGAAAAAAATTATTAACCCAATTTTTTTCTTTTCTTTTTCAACTTAAAGAATTGAATTAATTTTTTTATAAATTTCATAAGGGATTTTTAAAAACAATTAATCATTTATTAATAATGCTAACCTTTAGGATTAACATATTTATTCAATCAAACTAAAAGGACTTGATTAAAATAAAATAAATTAGAAGGACTTGCAGAATAATTTTCCTTTAAAAATCCTCCAAAAGTTCATTTCCCAGTAGTTGAGTGGATGTATCAGCAATTTTTATTATTTATTTTCTTTTTTAATAAAAAAAAGGCAAGCTGAAGTAACTTAAAAACAAGTTGATCAAACCTTTAAAAACAAGTAGATCAAACGTAGAATCTCTCACAAGATAGGAGAACTTGCTGCCATCAGTTCATGGGACTATATTCACTTTATAAAAATATTTCAATGATCTAGGTCCTTTCGCAACATGGAATGAGACTGAAAAATAAGCTGCATTGGCATGGTTTCTGAATATACAGTTTACTATAAATTTTATATTCTATATTAATTTATTAATGTATTCTTTCTGAGTAAAAGAGGTATTCTATTAATCATTAATTTATTAATATATTGATACAAAAGAAAAATCCCAATAGCAGTAGCGCACACTTAATTGTTGCATGTTTTGCAGCCATTCATGACCATGACCATGTTGCTGACCTTAACCGAATATTACAGCTTAAGATGATGAGTGATGAATATATATATATATATATAAGGGCTATATAATTATTATTCTTATAATGTGAGATTATTTAATTAACTATGAAATCGATCCGACACAAGGGTAAGGTCTAGAGTATAGATTATTATATAAAAAGAAACCCATTTCGAGAGGGATTGAAATCGAAATAAAAATTGAAATTATATATAATTGATGTAACCCCAGCTGTAGAAACCCTAACACCTAATACTATTCCAAACCTTTGCATTTAATGCTCCCACATGATTCCAACGTTCCAATCTTCTGTTCCGAGGAGAAAAGCTCAATTTCCCTGATTACATTTCATGTATTAATATTTTATTTCTCCTTGCAAATGACAATGTCTTATGAACCAAGTCTGTGTTTTCACTTTTGGACGCTTCTATATTAGTATTATTAAAGTAGTATCATATTCTAGGCTCAAATATACTTTTAGTCTTCTAACTTCATATAAAATTTTAGTTTGATCCCTTAATTTTATAAAGTATTTTTTCATCTTTTAATCTTAACATCGTTAGTTTCATGAACAAAAATTTCTTATATTAAAATTTTAAATATTAATAAAATATTATTAAATATTGACATATTAAGTTTAATTTTTAAAATAACAATGACTAGTAGAAAAAACAATCATTTAAAACTAATGATGTTAATGTTAAAAAGCTAAAAAAATAATTTATAAAATAAAAGGACTGAAACAAAACCTTTATAAAATTAAATGACTAAAAATATACTTCAGTTTATATTTTAACAATAAAAGACTCTAACATTTAATATCCTTCATTCCTAACATTTAATTGGGGTAAAAGGATAAAGATAAATACACAATAATTATTAACACGACCTGTACATATGACAGTTGTCTTTTCATTATTATAAAGATAAACGCGTGTGTGTGTATTTTTCGACTTCCCCAGTTTTAAACGCCTAAACCCTATCAAGTAGAAAAAGGAAAACCCATTTATACACCATATAGTACCATACACTAATCTTTACTATGAAGTAAATTCAAAATATGATTAAAGAATAGACATATAAGCATTTTATATTATTTATATATAATTCAAATTTTAATTATTGAATTATTAATTAATATTTATTGTGTGCGTATATATATGTGTATTTAAAACTTACAAGGTTATAGATTAGGTTGACTGAAGGGGGATAGCTTGATTATATATGCCTCTTGGGCATGGTTGTCAGTTTGGACATATAGATAAAAGTCAGATTAGGATGGACACTCTATTTGGATGTACCAATGTTACGTTTGAATTTGTATTGGCAGTATATATTAGTTAGCTCGTTGTACCAAGTTTTTTTAAGAATAAGAATATTAGTTTAATGTGTAGATTTATAATAATATTATGAATTATTTCAAAATGAAGGGTTCACTAATATTTGGGTAATTGGCTAGTGATAATCTAATTGCATTAGTCCCTTATGCTTCATGAAATCTAAAGTTAGTTGCATTGTCCATAGATTAAAAATAATATTAGTTAGTGTTTGGATTAGTAAATTTGGATTTGATATTTAGATTTAAAATCTCATCCATACATTTCAAAATCATACACATACAAGAAAATTCAAATCCAAAAATTTTTAGATGTCCAAACAAGAGATTTGGCTCAAATCTAAATTCATATATATCCAAACATAGCATTGTATTAGATATCTTATACTCCATTGCTTTAAAATTATAAAACATTTTTAACTTAGTTCTGTATTTCAAGAAAGCAGTTAACATATTTAAAAATACATATGGACTCTTATCATGTTTTTTTCTTTTTTAGTAAACAAAAGTTTAGAAGAGTTGGGTCCTAGAGATTCACTAAGGCCATGGCATGACTTCAGACTTCAAGAGCACTTACTAAGATACTTTCATGGTTAACTTTGTTTAATATAGTAACTTAATCACAAATAAATATGAGAACATTAATTTCAAATATTCATTAAGGGCATTTCTAAAAAAATTAAACTTCATTAATTACTCTTTTAAAAGAATGCAAAAATACCTTATCTTTTTAAACATGGTATCTCTCAAAAACATGTCTTACACTTTTGAAGGTGGGGAGTAAATTTCATTATAGATTGATTTTATACTTTGAATCGCTATCAAAACAATGCATGAGAAGGCAAAAGTATGCTCTCCCCGGTCTAATTTCAAAGTTTTTAAGTAATGATGGTTAATATCTTTAAATTTATAACAAATATTTGATTTTCTACTTTTTCCTTTTACTAAAATTGATGACCATAATAAAGTTGTCCAAAAATTACTAGTATAATTATGGAGGGGTAATAGTAGAATAAAAATTAATTATTACATCTTTGTTTTATGATTACAACCAAATAAGATTTTAAAACTTTACCATATAATTAGCACAGGAGGAGGGAGTAGATTATGATATAAACTTTGCTTGCTATTTATACTTAATTAAAGACTACATGCTGAAGAGTGAGCTTTACTGAGTAACTAAATAGGGAATTAATATTATTGGGGGAAGGGGAAAAAAAAAACAGACATCTCTCATGACCTTGGAGAAAAATAAGACATGCAAGGTCCGATGCAAAACAATTAATGCCGCTTGCTCCTTTGTTAACAGGAAGATTCGATTATTCTAGAGATGTGTGCTTTCTTCAAAATTAAAACCTAAACTTTGGAAGATGGGTTTGACAAATAAACCAGCAGGAAAAAATTTTCCGAGTGAGACATTAAATTCAAATTCAAATTTAACTGTTTCAACAATGACGGGGTTGATCTTTTCAATGTCATCACATCGATCTCTTTTTGAAAGGCATACTCCCTCCTTTCCATAACACTACAAGACACTTCCAAGATGATCACGCATATTAAGGAACATTATTATTAATATTTTTTTCTAAATCTAAAGAAAAATTTACTTATTTCTTTTTTTCAATTTTAACCTTATTCATAACTAATACTTCACTTCTTAAAAAATATAAATTTTTTTCTGAGGTTGGATATTAAAAAATATGAAGCATTTTTTATTTTTTTGATGTGCAATTAATGATTTTTCTCCAAAAATACTGTTAATAAATTAATAAACCATTTAAGCCTGTATATTTAATTGAGCCACCCTGCCATATAAGGGCAGACATCAAAATATGATATTAGTTTAAAGATAAGCAACTATATTAAGATATAATTTAGTTAAAAATATTTTATATTTTTTAACGAAGAGGATGCCTATATTTCTCATACATGGTTATCCAGCACGCATAAACCAACTTGAGAGTAAAAATAGAAATTTATTTTTTAAGAGACCAGATGCCATAATGCATCCCAATTACCGTTGCTGTTGTAATTTCACCAATCGTGAAAAATTAAATATTACCGTTACACTTATTTCTACTACACTTCATGTTCAGCAGTGGAGATGCATTTTTAATAGTCACATGTATGACATGTAAATATTTAATATTTTGCACTAGTGTAAGGATAAGTGGATAACTAGTAAAAATATTCTATATATTAATATTATGGACCGGAGGCATTATTTAACATGTAAATATCAATTACTGTTTGTTGGGTAATAATCACCCTAGCACATGCATGGTGATGGCCGAAAAATTCAAATTGTGAATGCTTATACATGTTCTTACTCCGGTCCTTAATATAGTTAGTAACTTTTAACTATTCCCTCCCTCCCAATTTATCTATTGTTTAATGTCCTGACAGGGATTAAAAATAGGAGAAATTCTTGCATAGATTCAGTGCATCACTTCATCTATACTATGTCCAATAAAAACATGCCATGTCATATGGTTGAAAATATAAATTGATTTTGTCATTAAAAATAATAACAAATAAAATTTTATTTGATTAAACTGGTATAAGTACAACTTCATTTTATAGAATATGGATGACATGGTAGTTTCTCAAGAGGATAGACAATGAATAATACTGAATGATGTAATTTTACTCAGTTGGCCTTAATTATTACTCTATTAGATTCATTACGAGTAAGAAATTAATATGCTTAAAGGATATAATTGAGAGAAAATAATATATCGATTCTCCCTTGGTTTTCTAAAATAACAAATAATGGGACATTTTGAATTCTCTAATGGAGAGATTTAGATGGGAAGGGAGGGATTTCGCTATCCTACCCTTGTTTGGTTTTGGTTCAGAAAAAATGGAAGAGGGGAGGGGAATTGACTATAGAGCTTATGGTCGCTATTGTGATCTTAATTCTTGCTATTAGCATTATCCTTCATTCCAATCATGCATGTTCTATTGTTTTCCTTTTGATATTTTGTTTACTTTTCTTTCTCCAAAATTTCATGAATTATTTGATTTCTCAAGGCTGTAGATTGTTTTCTATTAGGGCCTCTTTCATTGGTTTATGATTATGGGACACAAGGCACCTCTTTTAAGGAGGGGAGTCCAATTTTATAGGCAATGAACTTTTGGCCAGGTATATTTTTAATCTAAGCTCCAGCTAGCTATATAAGTTAGATAGGGCTGGCTATAAGAATGGTTTAGCGTTTGCATCACTAGCATTTGTATTATTTGATGCTTCGAACTAAATTTATTATGCTACAAAAACAATATTCCCTCATTTGTGAAATAGCTAGTGATCGCAAAAGATATTATGTATGTAAATATATTTTGTAAAATGGAATTTGCACTAGGTTGGTAGTATATTCTAAATATTCATTTGTTACACTAAGATGCTAGATCTCACAAGTTACCTCTTACAATTTTTATCAGGTAAGGGTTTTTGGTTAGTCACAAGGGAAGGCATTGGAGAATTGAGCTTGTGGCCTCTATTATTCTTCAATTTGGCACATATCATCTATTTTATTATTTTGCCATGACTTAGGATGAATTTGAAAACTATGCATTTTGAGTATATTGATAATTTATAGTTTAACAAATGATTCTACCTTCTCATATGTTTTGTGAATTTATTTAGAAAGAATTAGTCTGTCGAGCTTCCCTATGGAAAATAGTTGGGCTTCAATACCCTTGGTCCTATGGATTAAATGACAGGTTGTTAAAAAATTATTTTACACTACTACAAAATATGTCTTTAGGAGTGAGTATTTAAGAGCGCTTCTTTAAAAAGCACTTTAAAATGTGAATGCAGAATTTACCGAAACACTTTTCTAAATATGCGCTCCTGTATGTCAAGGCTTTTCAATTAGATAATGCTCCTAATTAATATAAATAAAATATTGTAAAAAATTTAAAAAGACCTTCGGGAGCACTCATAGTTAAGTGCTTCGGAAGAAACTCTTGAGGAGCTCTCTATGATGAACACTCCGGAAGAGTGTTAGCGAGTTTTATTTCTTTTTCTCCTATCAGTTTTTTTCCCCATTCAGTTTCTTTCAAACCTCTCTCTCATTTGCTGAGGCCGTGCGTTCCCAACAAGTTCCAGATCGTCGCTATATCAATCTATTGTCCTTCGCTGTTCGCTGTTCCAAATCATCTTCTGCCACTGTTTGCTATTCCAGATTATTGTCCGCCACTGTTCACTGTTTGTTTGTTTTTGTGTCGCGCCATCTGTCTCTATTTCTGCGCCACCGTCCCCATCACCACCATCTCCTGCGTCGCTGTTCCAGATCTGCATCTCTGTTCCGAATCTTTTGATCCTCTAACTTTATAAAAAATTTCAATTTGCTCTCTTAATTTTATAAAGGATATTTTTAGTCTTTTAATTCTAATATGGTTAGTTTCAAATGATTATTTTTTGTGTCAATTATTGTTATTTAAAAAATAATAAACTTAATGAATCAACAGTTGAGAATGTTTTGTTATAAAAATTTAATATAAAATTTTGTTATAATAAATTAATGTGTTAAAGTTAAAGAATCGAAAATACACAAGTTCTTGCAAAGTGTTTCACATTTTAAACTATAAAATTATTCTAAAAGATTATTTATATAAAGCAATGAAAATTGTACGTATTTCGAACAGCTTTTGATCTTGGGAGATTCAAACTCCATCGCCAAGGCACATGGGTGCTCTCACACACAAGCAAATTCCCCAATGTGAATGCTCGTGTTCCGATTTCGGACACATTCTGATTTTAGAAGACTCAAAGTTTATCACAAAGCTAAGCACATGCGTGGCCACAAACAAATATTCCGATTGTGAATGATTGTGGATGCGTGCTGGAAGATAGATAGGTGTGGTGATCCATTAATTTTTCATGCAAGAAATTGAATTTTTCATGTACCTACAATTCATCACATCCTCAAGCTTGACTGAGCACGTGTTTGGTTTTCTATTGGCTAATTGTCAGTTGTCAAAAGTTCATTCATAATACAGACTTGACTTTTTACAGGAAACTTTTACATCAACTGTTAGGCTAACAATATAGTAACACAAGGCGGTAGTAATTTTATAATTATCAACATAATTGTTTGATTTTTCAACTGATTAGAAAGTGATTAAGATTTTTAAAAATTAAAAATTAATTACTTTCTACATCGGTTTTAGTTATAATCGATGTGAAAAATACTTTCTACATCAATAAGGAACTGATGTAGACAGTTTTTTAAATTTCAGTATCTTCTTCCTTCTCTTGCACAGACACCATTTTTTGCAATTTCTCTCACACATAGACGTGATTTTCTCCTCAATCCTCACCATTCTCTTTACTTGAAATCTCATATTTTTAGTGGTGTTGATCTTCCCCACTTATTCTCATCCTCTTCTTGAAACCATACCTTCCATTTCTCCAAAAATCTTACTCCCCCTTATTCATCTTCTCCATTTTTAACTGTACTCATGGTGGTTTCCTTAACTAGTTGTTATGGGTCTTTAATAACTTTATCGTGGTTTCCTCATATGCTAGATGTATTTTTTTTACATTAATCTTTTATTTTAATTTAATTTATAATTTATATGTGTGTGTGAGAGATATACAATTTCAGTTTGTATTTTACTGCAATTATAATTTTTGTTAAATTTTAATTTAATTATTCACGTTAGAACAGGTTATAGATAGCTTTAGTTTCCTTAATTTTAAAAGGTTTTAAAAAAATGAGGAGAATTTGGATCATTTACTTTTAATTAGTTAATGTGTAATTGTTTTTAGGTAAGTGCTGTTAGTGGCTGTTTAAAGCCTTAGATTGTTTATATGTAATCAAATTGTTGTTGTTATTGTTGTTGTTGCTGCTGCTGCTAATTAGGTGTAAAATTGTGTATTTTTAATTGTAAAATTTTTTGGAGGTTCAATTTTTAGAAGAGACTCTTCCTTTTTTTTTAAATTTTATTCTTTTCCCTAAATTGTTTCAAATTTAGTTGTTACTAATATATTAGTTATGTTACTGTTGATCCATAGGTTGGAAGAGCCTTTTCTATTACTTTTGTGGAGTCCCCATTTAGCCTTCTACTAAACCACTAGTGTTGTGGCTCAATGGAGATAAGAATTATATTCCTTTAAAGATTATTTTTCTGTTTATCTATATATTTTGATATATATATATATATATATATTGAAAAAACTACTTGTTTATTATTATATTATTATTTTGGTTCAACAGCACCAGATATTCAAACTCTTGACTTTGGTAGTTCGCAAGGGTATGCTCACCCCACTCACCAGCAGGTTATAAGTTTGAATGGAAAATTACTTCGTTGATTAATTTTCATTTTCACAGCAATAAAAGGTAATAACGGCATGTGTACATATATGTAGTTGACTGAACGTGAAAAGTCATGCGAGGGATGTTCTTATTATTTGCATGCATGAGAGTAGCTTGATGATCCTTAGCGATGGGGATCATGAACATAACACCAAAAATTCATGCCTCTTTATAAGAATAGTTGTACTAATAAATTCTTAATTTTGGCTCTGATTCGAACTTGAATACCTTTCAAATATCCTTTGTGCTCTAAAAAAAATGCTTTTTCAATAGCTTTCAAACATTTCACATATTTTATGTGATATAATACCGTAGCACTTGGCTTTGTGCTTGCAATTCACAGGTCCAGCTTGTTTTTATTGGGCTTTGGAGCCTTTGAGGAAGTTGGATAAACTCTATTCGTTAGCAAATACGCCCGGAGCAATGGTAAGATACCCTCACGCACATGCAAACACTAATATATGCTCATTGGTCTTATTTTTGTTTTTCTTTGATTTTCAAGACTTGAATATATAATTAATTATTTTCAAATCAATTATATAAATGTTTTGATGCTGATGGATATATGCAATGACAAATGTGTTGTTATTGGAATCGCTAACTGGAGTGGGGTTTTCTTGGAAAAATCCACCATTTTATACTAGTGCAAAACTATTCAATTTAATATTTTGTGAATATATTAATAACTAACTTTGTGATCTCGAATATAAAACATGATTATGAAAAATCATACATATGAGTTCAAGGATCTCATATGGATCGAGTTAAAGGTAATTAAGTCTAACACTTTATAAATGTATTTAATTATTAGGATTTCAATATAAAAAGGATTTCATGCACAGAAGAAAGCAGTGTTTTCAAACCCAGACCTAACTAGATAATCTGATCGATCCAACTGTTGACTGCTCAATAAAATAGTTTGGTTCAGCTATTTGGACTACCTAGATATTTGGATCAGATTGACCTAGGCAGTTTTAAGAGAATCAGAGTTAACTTAGGAACAGAAGTTGGTCAACTAGGTCCAAGCCTAAAAAAAGAGAGAACTTAGGCTCAGTCGATCAGATTCACGATTTCTCTTCTCTAATATTCAATTCTCTTATGTCTTCTCTTCTCTAATTTATGATTTTTCCTCCACAGCTCAAGCTCAACCTCTGATCTCTCTTCTAGTCTTTGGCTTCAGCTCTAGTGATTCAGCCTTTAACATCGAGATTGGAAGCTTGTGAATTGTGACATGATGACATGCCTTCAACTCCAGCATTTTTCTTTAAGATCATGAACTTGTGCTGACATGCCTTTGCCTCCAACTCTAGTGGTCTAGGCACATAGTCTTTGGTGTTGAGATCCTAGACACCATCGACAAATTAATGTTTTATTTATACATTTGTATATATAAATATTATTTTTATTTAATTTTTATGTCATCAATTGGACTGCTGGTTGAACCATGAAAATCATGACCTGTTACTCTTTCTAATTCATTGTCCGGTTTAAGTTTCAAAATATTGGAAGAAAAGGATATGCAAAAAGTATAATTTTTAAGAATAAAAGAATGAGAGAGATATTGAGGGAGGGAGGGAGCAGTTGGCGGGTTGGATTAGAAAAATCATATCCTGCAAGCGGGCCTTTTCAGCTGACACTTCCAACCGCAACCCTTTTCTCATCTCCAGTTAATATTAAAATGATGATGAGAAAGACTTACGTGATTATGACTGGCCACACATGATTTTTTATAACAAAATCACAAAAATATGTTTATATTAAAATGATGATTATTACGGGAGCAGGAGACTATTATTGTTAATTATAAATGATCACAAGAATTTGAAGCAAACAGTACGTTAGGTATCCCACATGCGCTGACCAATTATTTTCAATTAATTACTTCTACTTCTTTCTCTTCTTTTTGGCGTTTCCTTTTAAATTTATAGTATGTATGTATGTATATGGGATGGCATCATCGTTTTCATGTCGCTGATTCTAGGCTGTTGCAAAAATCTGATGGAACATCATTAACGTACACTTGCAAGCTACGAAGCATAACTCTCTGTCATTCACCAACATTCGAATTATCTTTTTCCATGCACATGTTTAGCCATCTGGTGTGTGTTGCGTAGGACTCCTTTTTTTCTTTTTTTAATTTCAAGGTATCAGATTCAATATCTAGCGGTTCTTGTCTGAAATTTTTAAAGTTTTTCTTTGTTATTGTTTGAGCAACAGGTTAAATTTAACTTTTATTGATAGTAGAGATCAAATTGTATCAATTTTAAAAGGTGAAGAAGAATATTGTAAAAAATAAGTTTAAAATTTCAGACTCTTTTGAATTTATAGTTAAGGACTAATTTGTATCTTTTATTCTTTTAAATAAAAAATTTGTATGATAGTTATATGTGTTATTCTGTCACCCTAGATTTTTCTCTAGTTGAATGATAACCTTACAGAAATTGAAAGATAGTTTTTTAAACAAAATTTTAGGCAATAAATTTAAAATGTCAAGAAAGTAGAACGAAAAGAGAATAATAAGAATAATAATGATAGGATATAGAGAGACACAAAACCTAATACAAGCCACAATGTTTTGGTGGCTTCTAGAATATAAATCATAGGGGGGAAAAATTAACTTACATGAACAGTGAAACTTGTATATGAAATCATATAAAACATCTCTTAAAAGTTGCATTAATTGTTCATATACATGTGTGTGCACATGATTTATATGAAGAAAGCTGTGTATTATTCATAATGGTTCATTTCTCAAATTTCATCTAACACATAACTAGATTTATATTAAGTTTTATGAATATATAGATACAGATTTAGGGAAAATTCCAAACAGTAGTATGGTTGTCTTATGAATGTAAGGACAAACAAAGACATATATGTCTATATATATATATATATATCCACATGCATATATATATGCACGCATGTGTGTTATCTATTTGTGAGTCTTTCATACATAAACTAGCATTCTGCAATCCTCACTACTTATATAAGCCTTCTTCCGCCAATTCTTTTTTATAAAAATTAAGCCAAGTTAAAAAGAAAAGAAAAGAAAAGAAAACCTTTCAATACCAGGAATCACCATCGAATATGTCGTTTCTGAATGCCACCATTTACTTGTATCTCCTGGGCTTGGTCACCTTCTTGTTTCTGTTCAAACTTTCAAGACCAAGAAAAACCCAACCTTATAACCTGCCTCCATCTCCGCCAAAGTTGCCGATTATTGGCAATATTGTCCAGTTAGGAACTCTTCCTCATCATTCTTTCAGAGACCTGTCTCTGAAATACGGTCCTCTCTTGTGGCTACAGCTCGGTCGAATCCCAGCTTTACTAGTCTCTTCTGCAGATTTGGCCAGAGAAGTCCTAAAGAATCAAGACGCAGTTTTTGCCGGCAGGTTCCAAAGCATATCAGCGAGAACCTTACTATATGGATGCAAGGATATTTCCTATGCAACCTACGGTGAAAGTTGGAGACAGAGAAGGAAAATATGTGTGCTTGAACTTCTCAGCCTCAAAAGGGTTCGATCCTTTCAGGTTATAAGAGATGAAGAAGTTGCAGAAATGATTAACGAGATACGAAGAGCCTGTGTGAGTGACACAAATTGCTCTGTGAACATAAGTGACCTCATAACTGCGACCACCACCAACATAATATTCAGATGTATAATTGGACAGAAGTATGATCCAGAAGAGAGCAGTGGAAGATTGGGGACGCTTGCGAGGAAGGAGATGATCCATCGGGCGGAATTAATAGTGGGAGATTTCTTTCCTTCCTTGGGTTGGATCGATGTTCTGAGTGGGAAAATCCAAGAACTGAGAGACACTTTTAAAGCAATAGATGGGTTCTTTGATCAGGTAACAGAAGATCATAAGCTGGCGATGAAGGAGGACGACGAGAAGAAAGACTTTGTGGATATTCTTCTTCAACTGAAAGACAGTGATATGCTTGAATTCGAACCCACCAAAGATGACCTAAAGCAATCATAACGGTCTCTTCTGAATCCCTTTCATTTCACTTAGCGTTGCTGTTTGTTGTTAATGAGCTTTCGTTTAAAGTACTGCTTTTAGCTATTTTCTATCATGTTTTAACGTAATGAAAATAATAAATAACTGATGAAAGCTTAAGCTGTGTCTCTTATTATACCTTTTGATCTATATCTTATTATTATATATCATGCATATGTTAGATTTATATTTGCATATTAGATCGGAACTCCGAAGTTGGCTTTAAAAAAAAAAAAAAAGACATGAACTGAAGTTATTGAGAAACAGCAAAATTCATGTTTCTAGTTCGGTGCTAGTTTTTCTTTTTCATTATATTGTAGATATCAAACTTGAGTCTTAATAAAAACAGAAAATTTTGTTCCCCTCAATAGGATGATCAGCTGATTCTATTCCAAGGAATTTATCTGAACCAAATAGAGCCAGCTGATCTGGGAGATAATTGTGAGATTTGATAAAAGGGAAAAATAAAAAGCAGAAGTTGATTCTTGTTGCATTTCAATGAGTTCAGGACATGTTTTTAGCAGGGAATGACACTACTTCAACGACATTAGAGTGGATTTTAACGGAGCTTCGGAGACATCCCAGAATCATGAGGAAAGCCCAACAAGAGGTCAGGAAAGTGGTGGGGTCCAAATCAAAAGTGGACGAAGCTGACATAAACGGCATGAAATACTTGAAACATGTCATCAAAGAAACGCTTAGATTACACCCACCAGCTCCTTCCATGGTCCCTCGAGAAACAATCGGCAATGCAAAATTAGGAGGATACGACATTCCTTCCAAAACATTGATGTTTGTGAACGCATGGGCAATCCAAAGGGACCCTGAAATATGGGAAAAGCCTGAAGAGTTTATCCCGGAGAGAGTTGAGAACAGTCAGATAGATTTCAAAGGGAAAGACTTTGAGTTCATCCCATTTGGATCTGGAAAAAGGATATGTCCTGGCATGGCCTTTGGACTTGCTTCAGTTGAGTATGAACTGGCTAATCTTCTTCACTGGTTTGACTGGAATCTGGGATGGTGAGATTGATATGACCGAGATGTATGGGCTCACAGTGAAGAAGAAGGTCCCTCTTTTTCTTGAACTTATACCATACTCTGTCCACTCACAATCTGGTTAATCCGTCTTCATGATTTCGCTTCATGTTTATGGTTTCTGTTTGGTCTGTGATGGTACTTGCTGTTAAAATGTGAAGCTGCTTATGAAGTTGCGTGTATGGGAAGAATAATGGGTATGAATTTGTGGATGTAATGTGAAATTCTATCTTAGCTGCCTAGGAAAATACTACTATAGTGTGTGTTACTGATGCCTTTGTTATTGCTTTGAATTTGTGAGGGGAGACATATATGGCAATATTATCAAATAAGAGCGAGTATCATTCAGAACTCTGAAATCAAATGTGATGGTTATCTTGAAAAAGCTCAAGCCAAATAACAGTTCAAGAAATGTCTCTGAATATTTTGCCATCAAATAACTCAAGTTCCAAATACATTAATTAGGAAAATTAGGTAAATACATGCACAGTAGCAACACTCAAGAACAATGTCACTGAAAAATAAGAGGCGCAGAAAAGGATGGAGAAGCAGCAGCTACAGAGAGAAGAAAATATCTGAGAGAGGAAGAGAAAGAACTACAAGAAAAAGGAGGAGGCCAAAGCATGAATATCAAAGGAAAAGAGGTAACGGTTTTCTCCGCACGGCCAGACCAACACCTTGTGTCCAACTACATCCCCCAACCCAATTTTCTGTAATGAGCATTCTGTAATATTATTCAAAAAAAAAAAAATTCCGTAATGAGCATCCAGCCTATTAACATGACTTGCCTTACTCGTCCAAGCCCACATTAAGATTAGGCTCATTAATATATAATGAACTCATTAACAAATAGGTGACGACCTTTTGAAGTCATCATTGTCTCACTAATTTTGGATAAATCTTCTAGCTCTTCTGTCTCATCTGATGAGAGGGGGAGGGAGGTATGAAATTAATTAGAGGCCCAACAGATGTTGGATTCTTGTTATTCAACCCAGAACTGTTTGAGCAACAATTTAGCGTCAAGCTTTTAATCTCTTGCATTGACATTATTAAAGCCAATTAGTTGGCTAAAGTCTTGGCTAATGATCTGTCACACCCAAAATATAGGAGTGATTAATAAGTAATATGCACCTAAACACATATTCCTTAAGCTTAATTCAAGAAATGTTTCATTTAAAAATACTTTTTATTTAAATCTAGCTTTAATATTTTTGTAAAAATTTCAACAGAATTTTCTTTGAGAATTAAATCTCACAAAATTTTATAATACAAATTTTCAAACAAATATTATAACAACTAGAACCTCATCTCCTTTCAACTAGCAAACCAAAATATTTAATAAAATAAGGATTCTAACCATAACCTATGTGAAGCAATTATAACATTATTTATAAAAGTACAATATATAGGTTTAAAAATTTTTACATCAAAAATAGAAATTAACCAAAATGGCGCCTCAACTTCAATTTAGTAACAAAATCCCTTGAATGATCTAACAAAGGCATAGGTTATCTGACACCAAAAATATTTTTCAGTAAATAATGTTTCCAACCATGACATTTTTTAACATTAAAGTGAATAAAATATACTAGTTACATAAACTAAAGAGAAAGTAATTCAATGGAAATAAATTTGTAAGCTCAGAATAAAATTTCTATATAACTTCAATATCAAGAAACTTTAAATTCATAATGACCAAATAGCTCTAATATCTTGACATGTCAAAATAATTAAATGAGTACATAAATGAAAATATAACATTGATAGTTAAAAATCATTAGTGTGTGAAATCATCAATTAATTAAAAATTCATATTTCTGGAGATTTATTAGGACAATTCACAAATGTAGACACATAATTCATGAGGGTAAATGGCTTATGTCATAAAGATAAATGTGGATACAAAATTCATGAGGATAAGTAACCCAAATGCAACCTAAGCTATGAAACAAACATGGATATACAGTCCATGAGGGTAATGCTAACTAAATGCAATTTGAAGCCACAAAAACAAAATGCAAGAACAGAGCTCACAAAAATTAAACTAGCTAGTCATTGACCATGGCACGTCAAGGGCTAATGGAACTGCCATTAGCAACTAATGTTCTATATAAAATCCCCTCCTAAATCATTTTCAAATATACGAGAAAATTACCACTATGAAAACATAAATTATATTCTCAAAATCAAACTCGGGTGAATAATTTTTTATTGATAAATCAGTTGGGACGCTATCCACTTACCTCAAGTATTCCCAAAATTCAAAAATCACCTCTTGCCACCTCAAGCAAATTTCTCCTCTTCCAAATATCGTATAAAACATAATAGTATCTTGATGAACTTTATTTTTGAATCAACAAGATTACTTTCCAAGAGAATCCACTCAGCCAAAATTAATAATAATAACTTTGAAATTTTATGAGCACAATTCACCCACCCATAAAGATTTCTAGCCCATAGTTAGCTAGTCAGTAAAATATACTCTCTCTTTAGATTTTTTGTTAAAACACCTACTATACAACATTCCAAATCATAAAAAATACATACCCTTTAATTATCTTACCCTAACAAATTTTCAATATCCAAATATAACTTTTAAATTGATAATATGTCTTATGACTTGTGAGCCATATAACTCCCCACAATCCAGAACTCAAACAATATCTTATTAACTCCTAAAATAGATTCCTTCACAAAACTCAATTTAGAGTAACCAATTAACATTGCTCAAGCCCAAGCATGCTTCTTATTAAATTAACAAGATTACACATCTATAAAAAAAAAAAATCAATCAAAACTCTTCTAATAAGCATTTTATTAAACACTTTATAGGCATCAATATCCAATTATAGTACCAAGCTTCGCTGTCTTCAATTTCCTTTTTTAAAAATTTTCATTATCAATTTTTCAAACTTCAATTTCCAAGCAACCTAATCTTATTATTCCTTCAACGGAAATCGATTGACCTCAAAGAAACATTCAAATCAATTCATCCTCTACAGCAGCAACATAAAAGTGAATTTATCTAATGAAAATCATGCTCTTAAACTCCAATTTCAACTCAAATCAAGCTTCCCTTTCATATA
>NW_026557165.1:0-27176 GCF_029017545.1 Prosopis cineraria | reverse complement strand
CGAAGTAAAAGGCCAAGCCTTTGAGCCTCCTTCTTCACCACCACCATCGTACTATCTTTCTCAGCCGCGTCTCCATCTTCTTCACCGCCCAATTTCGGATCTCATGATGGTTTCTTCAATTTAAACGACAAGGTGAGTCCGAGTATGCTGCTTGTCATCATAATTCTGGGCAATTGTTTTCTTCATTTCTGGGTTGATTCACCTGCTCGTTAGATTCCTGTGGAGACCTCAACCCAGAGACCCAGAGGATTCGGACAACGTGTCTGCTCTTCAAGGTCAATTGCTGCAACTGTTTCACCTTCATGATGCTGGGCGTTGACCAGTCCTTCATTGATAACACCCCCTCCCTGTGTTCCATTACAAAGCCATCATAGGATTGAAGGACCCATTTGGATTGTGCTGTGTGCTTGTGTGAATTTGAAGCTGATGATAAGCTCAGATTGTTACCCAAATGTAGCCACGCCTTTCACATGGAGTGCATAGATACTTGGCTCTTGTCTCACTCAACTTGTCCTCTCTGCAGAGCTAGCTTGATTTCTGATTTCTCCCCCACCAATACATGTTCCTCTCCTTTTGTCTTCGTTCTAGAATCTGGGAGTGAGAGTTCCAGAGAGATTGTTCCAGAAAGAGAGAGTACAGTTGGTAGGACCAGTTCTGTGGTTGAAGACAACGAACTTGGGTTGACCCATATAGATTTGTCACACAAATCTGTTGATTTAAGTTCAGATGCTAATCCTTGCCAGACTAAAGCTGGGGAATCACATGAGAAAGTGGTCAATGTGAAGCTGGGAAAGTTCAGGAATGTGGACTGTGTTGGTGAAGGAAGCAGTACAGACATGGGAGAAGCTAGAAGGTGTGTTTCTATGGGGTCATTTGCTTATGTCATGGACGAGAATTCTTCACTTCAGGTACCAGTAAGAGCGACTTTGAAGAAGCAGTCAAGTAAGAAACCTGCTTTACCATTAACACCAGGACGCAGGATCGCCATGTCAGAGTGTGACTGTGAGTCCACGAGAGATTTCAGGTTCACAGGTTTTGACGCAGCCAAAGGTATTGAGAGTTCTGCTGAGACTGGAAGTATCGAGAGAAGCAGAAAAGAGAGCTTTTCGGTTTCAAAGATTTGGCTTCGAGGAAAGAGAGAGAAGCCACATGATGCTGTGGCTGATTCGTCAAGGAGGGCTGTTTCGTTTCGATTCTCAGCACAAAGTAACGAGGTTGCGAGGGATGATTCGAAGGAAAGGAATGGGAAATCTGAGATTGAGATTGCGATGGAAAATGATGAGGAAAATCAGAGCTGTTACAGTGTGGATTCTCAGGGCAGAGCACCCTCATTTGCCAGAAGAACTCTGCTGTGGCTTACTGGAAAACAGAACAAGGTTGTTCATTCATCTTCTGATTCAAACTTCTAGTTTCTGTCATTCATTGTTTTGGTAAATCTATGATTCTTTAATCTATATGTGTTGGTTCAAGTAGAATTGTCGAATATGCAATATATGTTTCCACACAAATCTATGATTCTGGAATCTGAATAGTGAATACCCCATATCTTCTGCATTTGGTTTTCATATCAGGTTGTTTATGCTCATTAGGAAGAATATCAAAGACAATTCTTTTGTTGTCATCTATGAGAATCTGGCTGTTTTGGTGGTCAAACAATTGATGTTACAACTTACAACCTTAAAAAGTATTTCTGATTTCTGAAGTTCCGTCTGATTATGTTCCCCTGTAGGTCTGTTCATGCAATTAGACATACCCTTTGACATAGAGAAAACTGTTCAGATGTGTACAAGCTACAAGTAAATATTTAGGCGTTGAAATCTATACTGGATAAACTATGCGTTTCGGAGATACGAAGTACATCCAAGAAGCCAAATCCAACCAATAAATAAATAAATAAAAATAAATGAATAAATGAATAATTTCAACCGTAGTGTAAAATATTGAGTTCATTCATTGAAAAATCTTTTATCACCTTCTCTTTCTCTCAGCTCCTAAAAGGAATGAGAAAAAAACCAACCAGATGACACAAAACTTGTCTGGTCAGAAGGATAAACCTGTACAAATTCGAACCAAAAAACTTGATTATGAACAAATTTTGCAAAAATATGAAGGCATTTATTAGAAGCAGTAATTTATGGTTGTGATGGAGCATAGCAGAAGAGTGTAGTGTGTTAATGAGAAGAGAGTTGGTATTAAATAACATGTCAGTGTCACCTGGTGCCTGAATAATAAAGATACAGAGAAGAGAATTCGAATTCGAATTCAAATTACACTGAATGCTTAGATCAATTGTCTAAAAGGTGACTTGACTTAATCAGAGGTCTTGAATAGTAAGTCTTAAATATGCCACAGTAATTAAATTCTTGGTGGGTGGGAGGTATGCCTTTAGAAGAGACCCACAAGCTGCTAATAAGATTAATCTTGGTCAAAAACTGGGAATACTGGAATAAAAGAAAAAAACAAATTCAAATTTCCGTGAAATTATGACAGGCCACCTGCATCATGAACTGGGGTAGTAATGAAAAACAGTGGTGGATGGGAAAAGGATTCGCAGAAAGAGGGAAACAAGGTGCCTGTGGGAACAGGGCATGGCATTTAATAGAAGCCATTTTCAAAGGCTTAGTAGTAATAAAGGTCACTCACCTAACCTCTCCCCTCCTCTGCCCTACTCTTTAAATAACACCGAAGTTCATGAATGAATGATTTGGAAGATTTGATCTGAGGAGGAGAGGCCAAGAGCCAAAGGCCAGAAGAGCCAAACCCCACATCAATTGAATTGACATGCCAACCGTTTGCCATGTGACAGAGAACAGAGACGAGTCAAGGTTGTGAGGTTTAGTAGAAAATGTTGGATTTTGAGTAGAATGGAGGTGATTTTCTTGAAGGATGACAAGAAAGAGTGAAAATAAGAAAAATGGTGTGATTTAGTAAGTTTTATCAGACACACATGGAGGGGATTGGAAAAAGCAGTCAACAACACCAATGAACGCGGAAAAAAGGGTGAGGAAGACTGACTTTAAGTTATGAGTTGAATGAGGATGATGCTCTGAGACTCCAGTTGACCTGCTTGCCACTTAATTAGACTACTTTTATCTGCTCTTCCTACAACGTTATCAAGGAATTCATGTGTTTGGAGACTCCATTGAAGGCGTAGAGCCACATGTTCGCTGCACAATATGATTCTAAATTCAGAAATTAAAGAGGGATAAGAAAAGAAAAGGAAAGGAAATAAACAAGTGAAATAAGAGAGGGAGCCCATGATGGTATACAGAGGAGAGGGGAAAAACTAAGAACGATAAAAAAGCCCAACTCAGCAGAAAAAGTAATCTATTTTAAAATTAGGGGAAAATATAATTATTACTATTCTTCCCTACTCCAAGTCCTTTATGTTTCATATGTCCAATGCATTAATCCTTATATTTTTTAAATATGACCATAAGAATGTAATGATGGCTAATATATACATAAACTCTGTTACTCATTGTGTTGACTTGTTAAAATTATAATAAGTTAGTATTAAAAATAAATATAATGCAAAAAAAAAATAAGACATTAAATCAAAATCCTTAACACACCATGGATAAAACTTTAGAAGGAAAAAGATATGATAGTTAGAATTGTTGGAATATTAATGTGTGATTAGTGTTAATTACATTGGTAAGTTAGTGACCCTAAATAAAAAGTACCACAAAGTGTTAGAGGTTAAGGAAATTATATCCTACCTTAAAAGAAAGGTTAATTAAGTCTTTACATCATTGTTTCACCTCAAATTTGGCGTTAGCTCACCCTCAAGATAGAGTTATGGTGTTTCTTTGTAAATTACCCAAGAAGGGTTTGTCTGTCATCTTCATGATCATTTTTTGAGTTGATTTTTATTATCATTTTTGTTATTAATATTCTCTGTTTTAATATTTCTGAAAAGGACATACATGTTAGCTGCCATTTTGTTCATATTATATTCAACTTGTCATAATTTTATTAGCTCAACAGTAGAATTAACGTTAGCAGAGTTAATAGCATCAACAATGATAAGAGTAACATTATAGATAAATGAAACTTAAGAGACTTGGAATAATGAAAAAAAAAAAAACTACTATCAAAATATGTTAAAAGAATACGGATTGATAGTTATATAGATTGGAATTAATAAAGCTCCTTGATGACTCATTTTATATACAAAATAAAAAACATTAGTAACAATCTCTCTGCACGTTGCACGATAGCATGATTGTGCCTTCTAGGAACACTATGTAAAATTTAATTTACCTATATAAACAAAACTACGAAATTGCATGGTATTTTTCTTAATCTCTTTTATATATATAAAAAAAAGCCAAAGTCACATTGATCATTTGTTTTTTGGCTAGAAAATTTTTTTTTATCACTAGTGTAATCCAGTTTGAGACACTAAATGTGGGCATTTCTTAATCATTCATAACTACAATAACATATCATAATGTTTTTAAAATGAACTAATAATCATACAAAAGATAAAAAAAAAAAGTGGAAAGCTGGAGGCATTAAAATTGGTTCAACTTGATGAGGTGGCTCACTTAACACACCAAAAAATTATGGGTTTATGTTTCAAACATTGTAATTGTAATATATTTTAAAATAAAACAATTTAAACCAAACTCATTTAGAATGTGTTTAGAATTACATTGGAGACGGAGTAGAATCAAAATTACTTTATCTGAAGAAAAAAAGAATCAAAATTACATTTTGCCAAAAGCAACCCAAATGTTGCTCCTGTCAAAACCATGCTCAAGCATTTACTAACATGATTCCAAACATACTACTTAATCCATGAATGAAATGAATTGAACCACGAAATGTTTTGTGGTTGTATACAACTATTTATACTTTTTAAATTTGAATATATTTATGGAAAAATATATCTAAAAGTCCTTAAAGTATTCCTTCATTTTGAATTAGGTCTTTGCAATTTATTTTTTTAAATGAATCCTTATAGTTTGATCATTTAAATTTTTTAACCCCTAAAAATTAATCTTTGAATTTTTTTAAAAAACAAAATTTAAAACTTTTATATTTTTGTTAAATGAGTATACAAATATAATTAATTACTTAATTTTATTAACCCAATGTTTATATAATTATGTTCTCTTTTAAATATTTTTTATGCCTATAGAATTTTCATAAAATAATAAAAATATAATAATGTATTAAATCAAATTTTGTTTTTTCAATTTTAGCTAAATGTACTAAATTAAAATTTTTTTATAAACTCCAAAATTATTTATTTATTAATTTTAGAAAAAATGGATAAAAATATCTAAGAAGTGGTCAATTAGAAATATCTAGTAGATTAAAGTGAGAAAAAGTGTACAAATATCTATGGAGTTATATTTTTTGTGCTTTTGTGACGAAACCATTAAAAGCTAATAACATTGACCGTTACATTATGAATGTGAAATTTAACAGTTGGGTTATAGATGCACCAAAAAAATAATTTTATGGATACTCATGTATTTTTTCTCACTTTAGACTAATAGATACTTTTGGCCAACGTCTTTTGGACTATTTTTCCTCCTTTGCCATTAATTTTAACCTTCAATGATTAACATATTTAATAGATTAAACTATGAGAATTTGATTAAATTAAAATAAACCATAAATATTTAATTTAAAATTGAGAAAAACTAAAAGAATATGTAGATTAATTTTCCTTTATTTGTTTTAAAATAATTATGGTGAGTTAGGTGAGCTGGACAACATAACCCACCTGCTCACTTTTAATGGGTTGAGTTGATAAAATCCAAGCCCACTTTTCAAAAAAATCCAGGCCTACCAGAAAGCAAATTCGCTTGGTCCGGCTCACTTTTTTAACAACCACCACTTATTTGGCTGCTTTGTATTTATATTAAATATTTTTTTCTAATTTTAATACAAAAAATAAATAAGATCTATTTCTTGTCTACTAAGTCTGAAAAGCAATTTATCACGCTCAACGCAATGACGCATCAAAAAGGCCAAGGTGGCCCCAAGAAAAAAAAAAAAACAAGCACACACCATTAGAGGACGGGTCTCGCCGATCGCAGGAGAGTGGAGCAAATACTTTCAATAAACATAAATTGGGCCTAGGATTGGGTTGGCTCCTGTGGCCTTATAACTTGGGCCCATCCACCTTTTATGAGAGACCAAAGTAAGTTAAATTAAAGCAAGTGTTGGCACCAATGGGGTTGGTTGTAGCAGAAGGGACTAATTTCTTAAAACATATTAAATTTAAATTTAAATTTATATTGAGAAATGTGTCCATATTTAATATTTGACCAAGCTTCAAATATGATTATCTCCAATGGAAGAATATTTGTGTACAATTAAAGGGAATAAAAAACAAGTAGTGGCATAAAAGGGCATTTAATTAGTTCAATTAGTTGAGGGAATTGAATTATTTATTTTAGTATTTTTGCTTTGAGACATGCAGTCACATTAAATTAAAAACACAAAAGATAACCATTGGTAATTTCGATCTCAAACACATTAAGAGTTTGAATTTATTTGGGCGGGTGGTTATTATATTGACTAAAACTAGCGAGTTGGAAAATGTCTATCATTTGATCTTAATATCGAAATGGGTTAGTCTTTGTTGTTGACAGAAAATGCTTTAGGCATCTTACAAAAACAAAACAAAACTTAATTTAATTATATTTTTTAATAAAAAATAAAGTAGCTTATTTGTTAGTTACAACCAAAGTACCCCTGAGGCAGAAGCAGAAGCTCCAATGCAGTTTTGTTAATTTAATGTTCCTTTGATCTGAGTCTTGAGTCACAAGAACTCCAACGTAGGATGTTAGTTACATCCAAAGTGCCAACAGAGAGAACTTAATACTAAGATACACAATTCTCAGTGTTTTTTTACGTGAACCATGCACGATACACAACTCAACTCAGGACTTTTGATTCATCAGCGAATATATGTGCATATTATCTGGCAACAGAAATTGTTTGTCGTTTCTTATTACTCATAATCGAACATGTTCCATCGAAGTTTATTCAACTCTCTTGGATTCTTTTTCCATGTTTTATCATGTTTCTATCGAAATTTTCGTTGGGGCTGCATATACTTCTCAATTTGATTTTGATGGCCCTATATGAAATATTCTCTTCTCTGGTTTTATACCCTTTAATTTTCGTTCTGACAACAAAACTTCCATTCCCCTCCCCTTTAATAAATATTCAAATATAAAATTCTGATCCCCCATTATAAACTTTGAATATTATTGTTTTGTATCACACAAGAGAATGAGATTAATTAAATTCGATAGTTCGAGCGGAAAGAGTTCTAATACGTGGGAGAGGATAGATAAAACTATATATAAATAATTCATTAAATTAAACTTTAAAGATACAGAAAACCACTCCACAAACCACATAATTCAAGGAAAATGTACTCTATTTTCCATGACACACACATGTTTATTCTCCATTATATTGTATTGATCTCTCCCAGAAGCGTCATACCCTGAAAATATATACACATCAAATTAAAAAAATAGTCAGTAAAGTAAAATAAGTAACTTAGAAGGTACGTAACAAAAGAAATTACAAAGATGGAGTAATGGATAAGGAAATAAAAATGAAAAAGAATTTGAATGAATTACTGGGTGAAGTCAATGCGGATTTTTCCTTCGACAGGGTTAGCGATGGCAGAGAAAGCTTGATGAGAGAGATCGATGGTTCCTTGGCATCTCGGGCAGAAATCGACAATCTTGACGGTGACGGTTCTGCTCCGGCAAGGGTGAGCCAGACCGCCGCTGGTACCACCGGTGCACCTCACTCTGTACTTTCTTCCACATGCTTTTCCATGGTCCCAGATAGAGTCGCTCGCCGCTGCCACCATTGTTCCCTCGTCATGGCTTTCAAAGCATGCAGATGCTGCAATTACACCAACCACACAGTAATAAACCTTTGTGTTATTATATCTATTGTTAAACCATTTTATTGAACTAGTCAAGCATTGATTCAACTGGTTGGGTTGACTCAGTTTTCAACATTAAAGTTTGAAATCTAAGTGAAAAAGTTATCAAAGTAGAAGAGCCCCCTCATTGAGACTATGGAGGTCTGAGAATGGATAACACTTATTCATAATAAGGATTTGGATTTGGTAAACTAAATTGGCAGAGTGTCTTGATTACAGTCATTTAATTTTATTAGTACATGAAAACTATCAAGACACATTTATTTTTTCAAAAATTCAAAAAATAATCACGATGAAACACTCTTTATATTTAAAAAAAAATAAAATTTGGTACTTTTTAAATATTATATGATAAAATTTCTTACAACCATTTGATTAAATAGAACGGTTGTTATCAAATTATATAAAATATTTATTGAGTGAGTGAATTTAAATCACTTAATAGATCCAAATCTTTCAAAATAATGATAATAATTAAAGCAAATTAAAAAGTGAGAGTGAGAATATGAAGAGATACTCACGACGTAATTTAGTGTAAAATGTGGCGGTGCCAGAAGAGGCAGATGCTACGTAGACCAGACTTGTGATGGCCAAAGACATGACAAGCACGACATTCAATTTGAGGGCCATTATGTTATACTTGATTTTTTCTTAGTGTACGTGGTGAATTTGTTGGGAGAGGGATTAGTTCTCCTTTTATAGAAAAATTTTACAACGTAAGTGGCATATTGTAACTATATTCTTCACAACATGGAAACAACAACGCTTATTATATTGGTTTTATATCTTAATTCTTATCGACATTGAAGTTCGTATGATGAGTCCAATGCCAAGAATCTATGAAATAAACCCCTCCCTTTCTAATTACAAGGACCTTTTTTTTTCTTTTTTTTTTTTTCCAACTTTGAATCATTTTTTGAAAAACATAATTATTGGTCCCTTTAGTTCTAACATGTTTTGGTATAGGTTCATGTAGCTTTTTGTTCGTTGCTTCAAGCCCATTTAGTTTATTCTGTCTGTAACATTAGCCCTTCTACTTTTGAATATGCTAAAAAAGACTATGAGATGACAATAGAAGTATTAAATTTGTTAATAGGTGACTAACGTTGTTAATCTGTGCTGAATGAAATTATGATTTAGTAGGTTAATAGTGTTGTCCACCCAATTTTATTTCATGTTTCAAATTTCAATATGTCAAAATATAATTCCACCTTAGAACAAATATTAATAATGTTAGTCACAGGTCACAAATATGACTCAACAGATTAATTGTATTATCCATCTTATGCCACCTCATCATTCTTTTGGACATATTAAAAATAGAGAGACTAATATAATGTTGTACATGTTAAAATTATAGGGACCAATAGTTGTGTTTTCCTTATTTTTTACATACAAGAGTTAAGTTCGTTTTCTGAATTGCTCATCATCATCATTTGTTTTGACAAAAAGGATATTTTTAGCAAAATGATGGTTATTAACAAATTTATTGCTTTTAATTAAAATAAACTACTCCGTTTGTCTCAAATTATAAGATATCATTGGGGGAGATTTTATGTTCTAAAATATAAGATACTTTGATAAAAATAAGATTTCATCAATGACATTTTTCTAATATTACTTTTATCATATATTCTATCACTTTAACATTCTTTAACAAATGCAGTATCAAATAAAGGACGTTTTTAAAATTTTGTATTTTGTTTTAAAAAGGTAAAATTATAAAGTGTATTTAATAAATTTTATTAATATGTATAATTTTATTTAAAAACATATTATAATTTAGGATGGAGGAAATATTTTTTTTACTCTTTAGAAATTAAGTACTAGTTATTAAAATAGCTATATATAGATTTCCATGGGAAAAATTAGAATTTTTCAATCATTATATATCTTATAACACCATCAATTTGGATGGCTGGTTTGCGTCCCAAGCAGCTCTAGTTAAAAACGACACTATTAAAAAAATAACTAATCCTTGATCTTTATAAAAACAAGTATTAGTTATTAGAAGCTTTTCAATTAACTTCTATATTCAAGATTCTGTTAAAAAAAAAAAAACTCACATATTTAAGGCATAAAGGAGTATCACTTTTTATAACCAGCAAGGCAACAACATTCTGTTTTATTTTTCTGTTGAAGTCCCGAAAAAAAATTTAGATGCGATTAGTACTCCCTCCATCTCTCTCTCTCTCTCTCTCTCTCCTCTCTCTCTCTCTCTCTCTCTCTCTCTCTCTGTACATATATATGAGAAATTACTACTTGTTATTTGTTTTTATTTATAAACAAAATCATATATCTCAATGAGCATTTATTACAATTTTTCCAAATTATCCTTGATAAACAATTAATGCAATTCTGTTTTGATTAAGTACAAGGACATTTTAGTTGATTTTTTATTTTTTGGCACAATTATTATGGGTGACTGATTTTTTTTAACTATGTGATATAATTATTTTCTCTATATATAAAAAAAATCGAGGAAGTGACTTGCAAAGTCACACTAATTCATCTTTCTTGGAATTCACGTAAAATGAACAAACATTTATGATTAATAATGTGCTTGATAGACCATATGCATATAAATAACTTGATCAAAAAGTAGAGGACGAAATGCCGTCCTCCACAATGTCCATGGGAATGATCTAGATTCGACCTGGAAAAGAATCTCCATTTTTAATGAGATAAGGTAGATTATTTATATTTTAAGGTAAAGATATAAATTTAATTATGAACTATTTTGTAAAAATCATTGGGTAGCCAATATTATAAGGTAGTGTAAAATCTGAACTACTAAAAACGGCCACCTACCATTAGTTGTGCACAAACGAACATTTATTTGCACTGTGGGGCCCATTTATACTTCACGACTCATTCACCATTTGATCACCCTTCTTGGGGTTTCTGCAAAGAAAGAGCCTATACCTTAGAACTAAATGGAAGAAAAATTGTCAATGCTAGAGAAGAAGTAGAAGCAATAGTTGATAAACCAGAATCTTCTCTGTTCCCTCTCTTTCCAGTCATTGACTCCTCACAACACAACATCAATTCAATACCCTAATGGCTCACCAATTCTAGCTTTACCATCGACCTTTCTACCATAAACAACATCATTGCGTCACAACTCACTCTTGAAGCTGCCTAAGCACCACAAGAAAGGCATAACCTTAAAGATGAAGAAGGTCCATTAAATAATCAGGCTCAACTGAAGCACTTTCCTTCCTACAAGATTTTGGAATTATCTCAATATGATAGAGAGGATGAGTGTAGGGGTAGGGAGAGAAACGATAAGAAAAAGAAGAAGAAGAAACCTAAGCATGATGGGTACTCAGAAAAGGGGGATTGAATTTCTCTACTAAGAACATTGAGAGTATTTTGTCAAAGGATCTTCAGTCAACAATGAAGATCTATATTGATGGAAAGATTTTGATTACCAATGTAAGAGTTGTAATCTAACGGCCTTGTTGAATCTCTTGCTACATGACGATAACATGTTGTCAGAGGTTAAGGTTCAAAATGAAAAAGGTGAAGAAGGACTTCAAAATAAAGCTAGAAGGGTGGTCAGAGGGGAGGAAAGGGAGGTTGCAGGTGATAGATGAAGGCCACCTACAATGAATGTGGGGCCCAAGGTAAAAAAAATAAACAAACGTTTGTTTAGATTTAATAGAGGCTATTAAATGCTTTGTTTTTAATAGTTTAAGATTTATTTCACATTACCTCATAATATAAGTAACCTAGTAATCCTTAAAAAATAATTTGTAGTTAAATTTACACCTATACCCTATATTTTATGTCATAGTAACTAGAATGATGAAAATATGTATGAGATCCTTGATCTATATGCTCTCTCTCTCTCTCTCTATATATATATATATATATATATTCTCTATGCACAATAGATTGGTCATCATTAATTTCTATGTGCATAGGAAATGTCATACGTAGAATACCATATATAACAATGACATTGTCCATATTGCATAACTAAATTGAGTGGAAGGGATAGCTTGCATTTATATGTTAGAAATTATGTTCTAAGACCAATCATTATACTATGAATATTGTTATTTAATAAATTTATCTTTTGTTATCATATCAATTGCATGTTCACTATGATAACTGTATCCTTGAACAAACTATAGTGATTATTCTAAATATCATTGGTCGATTATTTATGAGGGATTATAAATGAAATAAGACTAGTATGAATTTAATTAATTATAGATATATAAATCAAAGTTATATGCACTTGAAAGCATACAAGGTGTTGAACCGATCCCTTATGAGAAAGCTGCATAATACAAGTCATAAGCTTATCTTACATGTAACCATATTACTAAGTCCTTTGACTTGAGATCATCATGAACTCCTATATAATGACTATTGAACTTTGATCTAATCAAAAGTTACCTTTGATCGGGTGATCATAAAGGCTATAATTGAGTTTAGTAATATTCATGTAAAGAAATGTAAGTAGTCAAGATGAAATTTATCTCTCACATTAATTGAGAGATATTACTGGATTTCATGGTAAGTAAAGCTGAGAAAATGTATGACCATACTACAATAAAAAGAGTTTTTTTATTGCTATAGCCAATCCACTCATAGATCAAGAAAGTAATGCTCAAATAAAGGAGAATAACAATTTCATGTCTCACATTTAATCGAAATGTTGCTTGACAAAAGGAATGTGATATAGTTATATGATAGATTACATCGGATTATTGATCCCTATATGAATTGGATAGTCATAATATCTTGCTAGAGGCTAATTGTGACTTGTGAATTGTAGTGTTATTAGCTTACTGCCAACTTCATATAGGCCTATAGGATTGTATATAAGAATAACCCAACTTGAGCTATAATGTCTAAATTTTTTGAATCTGAAATGTATCTAGATTTAATGGATATAATTCTTTATTTAGGATGAATAAATTATATATATTTGTATTTGAATATTTATCTGATAAATATTTGTGTATATAAAATATAAACTTCAAAATATTATATATATGTGTGTGTGTGTGCACGCGCGCTCGCGTGCGCGGGGGGGGCGCACACGCATATTTTTGAAATATGTGTGTGTATATATATATATATATTTGTGTTTATATATCACATCACATCATATCATATCACATTATATCATTATGTTAGTTTTAAATTTAAATTTATATAATAAATTTAATTTAATAACTAGCATGGTATAAGAAGATATCATATTAGTTGTATAATTTAAATTTATGAGATAAATTTAAATTAAATATGATATCATAAATTAAATTTATGAGATAAATTTAATTAAATTTTTGTTAGCTCAAGATATAATTTTTGAAATAGTTATGGTTATTTTCAAAAATTCAAGAGGAAGACTAAAAACTTTAATCTATATATTATAGAAAAGGGGGCATGTTTTAATATGAGTTAGAAAAAGTCTTGACAACAAAATACAGTGAGAGCCATGGAAACACCCTTGAGAAAAGAGAAGTTCGATGTTTAAGAAAATGGACGGACGTTTTCAGCGCTAACACGCTATTTGAGTTGAAAGTTATTTGTGTGGATATTGGTATAGGAAGAAAATTTGCATTGTCAGCTCCTAAGGACTAAAATACTTGAAGAAAACACATGAAAAATTTGAAGACAGAAAAGTAATTCTTTTATCCACCTTAATTTAAATGAGTTTAATAGGTCCGTGATCATGATTGGGGATTTGTTTTAATTTTTTATTATTTCACTACGCCTCCTCAATCCAATAGTAAATGCTTCCTACCTGTACAAGTACAACCAAACAATCCATACATGATACAAAGAACGACAATTAATTCATTAAATATGTTTTAAAACAAAAAATTTCTAACTTTATAATTATCACTATTAAAAATAGAAAAAAAAAGAGATACACAGTATATGTTCTAAAAAATTAATAGATGTAAACATGTAAAGTCAGCTCCTAGAGGTTACTATGTTTTTATATATGCATTTATGTGGATGCAGTTACCTTATTATGAACGATTATGGTAAAAAATTCTAATATATACCAAAATACTTTTGTTCCCTCCTAGAGGTCATATTGGTAAAAAAGTTGAATGGACCATACTATATATAAATAATTCTATTGAAACATATATAAGGACTGCAAGCTAGCTGAGACATATTGTGCATGAAAACCCGAAAATGAAGCCTCTATATTACATTATGATTTATGGCGCACAGTTAATGGTGTGCGTGTTGTTCTTACTTATTTTATGTTGTTGTTGTTGTGGTTATTCGTTTGTATTATTATTATTAGAGATAATGAAACTTCTAGCACTAATGTATAATTTGTATTTTATAAGAAACTTTTAACATCGGTTAAAACATACCCGTTGTTGAAAGTAGAGGCAGTGACATTTTTATAATATTAAAAACCAATATAAGACTTTCAACAGAGGGTGACATTCACTTGTTGTTGAAAGTGGGATTTAAAAAAATAAAAAATTCTCACTTTCAACAGGAAGTGGCTCTCACCCATTGTTGAAATTTAATTTTTTTTAAATTCAACAGTTGGTGATGTGTTGAAAGTGAGATTTCAATAGCAAGTGATGTGTCATCTGTTGTTGAATCTTATTCATCAATAGGTGAAAGCCACCTCCTGTTGAAAGCGGGAATTTAAAAAAAAATTTAGATTCAACAGCGAGTGATGTGTCATCCACTGTTGAATCTTATTCAAATCTACATAAAAAAAAAACCGCCCCTCATCATCTTCTTCCTCCTCCCCCACACCTCCCTCATGTTGTAACCCGTGCCCCCTTCTCTATTATTCATCATCTTCTCCTCTCCTACACCTCCCTTGTCGGCCCATGTTCAATATCATCACATTGGGAATGACTAAATTTATAAATGGGGTAACTATATTTTTTAAAAGCCAATTTTATTATTACTTGAATTAATTGGTTAATGTTTTAATTGCAAATTTATACTTTAATTTAGATGTTTGACATTACGGATTCATTTTTTGAGGAAGAGGTTGACGACATCCTCACACATTGGGCACAATATTTTGTGGATGGTATGTGAGGTTTAGATAGTTTTTTAGCAAATTGTCTAAGATCATTTGAGTTTTGTGTAATTTTTATAAAATTTTGCATTGAAATTTGAATTATTTATATGTACTGGAACTGGCTGGTTGGCAATAAATTGTATAGAACATTTTCATTTGTAGAAATTGAGAAAATAGATAGAAACAAAATTAATTTTTTTAAAAAAATTACTTTTAACAGCAATTTTAGCCATAGCTGTTGTTGAAAGTCAACTTTTAACAGCGATTCTTCCCTTAATTAGTATTAAAAGTGGATTTTTAATAGCGGTTGTGAGACTTTAATTTTAACAATGATTATGGTCAGAATCATTGTTGAAAAGTCTTCTTTTTTTTTTTCAAAAAAAATTCCTCTTGCAACTTTCCATAGCAGATATAGACCTACTATTGAAAGTTTATTTTTAACAATGATTGGACAATCATTATTAAAAGTCACATACTTTAACATTTCCTGAAAAACAGCATTGCAGAATCGCTGTTAAAAATATTTTTTATTTGCTATTAAAAGCTTATCCTGTAATAGTGTAGACATCAAATTTGTTTCAGCTATCAATTTGGTTTCTCAAATTTAATTTTTATCAATTTGGTTCCATAAGTTTACTTTAATATATGTTTAAAAAGAAGTTTATATGGTTAAAATTTGCTGTCATTGATTATAGAATATTGCTAGTAGTCATATTACACGACTCACGTATATTAATAAAAATAAGTATAATTATTTATATATGAAAAAAATAGATTTTGAAATTCTAAAAAACAAGAAAATAAAATACAGTGTAGATGATTATATTAATCAAAATTAAACTAATTTAAAGGTTAGTTTACTCATTTAGTTATATATATACATGTCACATCAATTTGTGTTTCAAAATTTAAAGAATGCACGTGATAATTTAAAAAAATAAAAAATACCAAATTGATAAAAACTAAACTTAAGAGATTAAATTAATAACTAAGATAAACTTGAATGATTAAAAATTTTATCATGTGTTGTTATTATTTTACATTCTATTACCATATCAAGTTCACTTGCTCCTTGTTATATGGATCCACTTAACAAAGTATTCTATTCCATGCACCCTGATAAAGTTTTAATTAATAAAAAAAACTCATTTTAAAATTTCAATAAACAAATTAAATGTATCCCCGAGGTAGAAGCACCAACAGAGGATTTGCATAGTTACAACTCACAACCAAAGTTAATTGCCTGTTGCTCTCAATAATAGATAGTGCCCACAGAACTTAATCCTCAACCAAGATATACAATCCTACTTCGGACTTTTGATGCACGTGCGCATATATATATATATATATATATATTAACCGGAAATTACTGGTCTTATTACATATTACTATAGTCGACCGTGTTCTTCGAAGTTCACGCCTCTTGTATTATTTCTACAAGTTATATCACGTACGTCTCTATTGAAACTGTGATTGGGGCCTCCTGGCATGTAGTTTTTATATAATATATGATTTTGATGGCTCTGCATGCCATGATGCCATTTTGTTCTATTCATCTGGTTTTATTCCATTGTCGCTGCGACCTGACCATCCAAAGTTCCATTATTTCCTTTTCAACAAATATTCAACTACAATTTTAAATTATGATCCTTTAATTAATAATAATATAATTGACTGATGCTTCCTCTTTCATTGTTCATTATTGTTCTGTATCAAGCAGAAGAAAGAAATTAAAACTGATTAGTACGAGTCCAGAAATTAAAAAAATATACTTTATTAATTAAAAAACGTTAAACAAACTGAAACAATTGAGACATAGTTCAATGAACTATTTTCCTTGACGTACATATTATGTACGTGTTATTCACCATTAATTAACTGCAATGCTCCTAGCTACATATACAGTCGTATGCTCTAGCAGCCTGAAGCTTCATACCCTGATAATTAAACCAAAGAAAAATTCAGTAAAGTAAATAATTAATAAAATGCAATAATGTAATGATCATCGATTCATTGAAATAGAAGCGAGAGTTAATTATATAATTACTCGGTGTAGTCGATGTTGATTTTTCCTTCGTTAGGGTCAGCGATGACGGAGAAAGCTTCTTGGGAGAGATCGATGGTTCCTCTGCATGCCGGAGGAGGGCAGCGATCGACAATCGTGACGGTGACAGTTCCACTCCGGCAAGGCTGAGCCACCCCTTGGTTGGTCCCACCAGTGCACCTGACTGTGTATCTTCTTCCACATGCAGCTCCGTTGTTCCAGAGCGAGTCGCTCGCTGCTGCGATCATAGTTCCCTCGTTTTGGAATCCATAGCATGCAGACGCTGCAATAATTAAACCAACCACATCATATTTCAACATGATTAATTAGCAAGTTTAAGGTTGAAGACATTCTACGCAGAAGGTAACAATTAATGTGATTAATAGACTGTGGGATACTCACGAACGTATACAGTATAAAAGGTGGCAGTTCCAGAAATAGCAGATGCCACTGAAACAAGGCTCATCAGAATGGCAAGCCCCATTACTAGCACTGCTTTCATTTTGAGAGCCATTTCACTTAATTGTTCTCCCCAGTTGAATGTGTTTCATGAGAGATTAGTTCTCCTTTTATAGCAAAATCATTGCACATAAATTGTATATTTATTTATTGTCCCCACGAGAGACGGCCGGACTCATATTGACAAACTAGAAGTCCCTTGTTATTGAATGATACAATTAAATATTTTACAGTCATACATTTGAAAATGAAGTGACATAGATAATTGAAATAATATGACAAGTTTATTTTCACTTTAAAAAAAAACACTGGGCCTAGCATTAATTGGGTATGCTCTTGTGGCCTCATAACCAGGACTCACCGGCCCACCTTGCATGAGAGACTAAAATAAGTTAAAATTAAAAAGTGGTGGCAGTTTGATTCCCAATTTGCGTACATTGCCAAAAGAAAATGTGTACATTGAGTAAATCTAGGAAGACAAAAAAAAAAAAAAACTATCATTTGCTCTTAATATCGAGATGATTCCTAGTGTTTGTTGTTGGCCGAAAATGCTTAAGGCGGTATCTCACCAAAAAAAAAGAAAAATCACTTTATAATTTGAATAAAAAATAAATGTAGCTTTGTTAGTTACCACCAAAGTACCCTGAGACGATGATGGTCCAATGCAGTTTTGTTAATTAGCCTTTGCTCTCAGTCTTGATTCACAAGAACTCCAATGTAAGATTGTTAATTAGTTACAGCCAAAGCCAACTGAGAACTTAAGTTAATACTGAGATACACAATTCAACTTAGGACTCTCGATTCATCTGCTCATATATGTACGTATTAGCTGGCATGCAACAGAAGTTGTTGGTCGTTTGTTAATACTATAATCGAACATGTTTCATCGAAGTTCAACCCACTTGTATAAAGCCAATTAAGTTGAGTTGGGTCAGGGCTTTTATATTCACAATTTGAGTACAAACAATTATAAACCAAACTAGCTATTGAACTAGTTAAGATGCTGATTCATGGTTCAATTGTCAGACCATGATGTGAACTATAATCTAACTGATTATGAATATTGATATATTTTAAATGTTACATGTTTAAAGTAGAAAAACATAATCATACATAGTAACAAAAATGAACGATTAAATTTCAAACAAAAATATATAAAAATAATAATACCTTTAGAAAATGTAACTTTGAATCTTTACACTTAATCGAGTTTTGTTATAGGTTCCTACATATTTTTTCTCATGTTCTAAATCCCTTCATAAGTAGTGGTATCAGGACCTAGGTCATCGAAAAATAAAAATGTAGGGACCAGAAACATCAAAAAAAAGTGCAGAGATCTATAGCAAAACTCGAGCAACTTGCAGAGACTCAAAGTTATGTTTTCTCAATTTAAAGAAAATACATAATTCATACATAGTTATTCCATTTTTTTTTTTCATTCCATAATGCTTGTTAGATATAAATATATATAAATTATGATTTAGCAATAAATTAAAATAATAAAATAATAACATGTTTGATTCAACCAATTTCTTGCTGATTTTAGCTGATTCAATTAGTTCTTGGCTGATTCTTAAATTTTTCAATTTTCTGTGGTAACCAAACCAAACTTGGGATAGGTTTAACTAGTTGAATTGACCAGTTTGATCCAATTATAATAACACTAGTTGTAATTATGCATTTGTACATATAATTAATTTCTTCATAGAAAATGCCGTAGAACATAATCATCCCATCCTTATTATAATAAAATTGATGTTTTAAATATTTTCAAGTTGAATAAGAAAAACTATTACATGAATTTACTTATTCAGAAACATCCAAATATTTCAATTATATCCCTATATACATTTTTTTAATCTTAGCTTGGTTCAAGTCAAGAGACTAGAGAGTACTAACAGTGGAGTTGTCGGAATAAAAAAAATCATTTGATATTTTAATACAACACCTTATAAATTTAATATTATCTGATAGTTAAGTTTACATCTATAAAAATAATTTGAGTCTTAATTCATTAATAATATTTTATTTTTGTTGAAAGCTTTCTACTTTTACGTAATTTTTATCAAATAAAATAAAAATATATTAAATTAATTATAACTAGTTCAACTACTGTTTAACCATATAGTTGAACCATTGACCCTTGACTTGGTGTCTTGCCCAATTTAATGCCCCGTTTGATTTTTAAATTTTCAAAAAATGTATAACTAATTGATTATTTCATTTTTTTTAAAATTTTGCAAGAGATAAAAATTATTTTTTAATCTTAAAGACATATTTCACAACGATAAATGAATTATTAGATTATGTTAAGGATAAATTTGAACATGTAAAGTAAGATAATAGAAAAGTTCCTTTTTCTAGTTGCGAGGAGAACTGGGCCTTCAACTTTGCGAGATTTTTTTTTTTTTTTTTTGTGAACTAACAAATTAAAATTGATTCACGTGCATCAATTTCGAAATCCAACTAGTTTCTATGATTTGAAGTACTCTTTCACGCATTCATCGAAAGAGGCCATTTTTGCTTTGAACTTTTGTTTTCCCCTCCATTTGAATTGGAAGAAAATCTCATACCCTTGTAATACGTATTGGCATGCTACTTCTCTACGCTATGAATTGAAAAGGTATCATTAGTAATATTATCTTGATAAGGATCATTAGTAATATTATCAATTATATATATATATATAAGTAATATTATTAATTAATTATTAATTATTGAGAGAATCTAATACATATAATATACCTATACTTGGCGTTTGTCCATGTTGTGTAAGAATACAATTGCGCCCTTACATTCATGTGATGGTACTAGATCCTTTAACATCATGTAGAAAATAAGCTTGATCCTTTAACATAATGTATAAATTCTCTGAAATTGATATCCATAAATTGTTATGAAGTTTTTATTTTTTTCCCCTTATTTTATTATTTCTTATATAAAATATAAAATCTATTATCTGTTTCTTAAAATGATAAATTTCAGAAAATTCATGTGATGCTTGACGAACGCCAAGACACGTGTTTGGCTTGTTATGAGTGATTATCACGAAAAAAAAAATATACTAAAATATTTGATAAATTCTCTCCTTGCATATATTGGCAAAACATTTTGGATTGTATAATCTAAAAATGAAAAAAAAGGGTACACCGTTTGGGAATTTAAGTTAAAGAGAACAAGCACTTTCAATTCGGTGTTATTATAATTAATTAAGTACCTGCTCCCTTTTCGTTGTTATATCCCGAATCACTCAAAAGAACGAAACGGTTACGAATATGATAAAACAAAAAAAACTATAAATAATAAAAATAAAAATAATTTTCGGGACGAAGAAAAATAATATAACAACAATAGTTTATTAAAATGTTAAGGGCTACAGTCCATACATTGTCCATGGAAAATGATACTGTGTTATTTTCCATGAAGCACGTACATGTAACTAATGTACGTGTTATTAATTATTCTTATATGTATTATCATTTTTCTTGAGTATTCTCTTCCAGAAGCATTAGACCCTGAAAACACACCACAACAGAAAAGTCAGCACTAATAAAATGAACTTGAAATTAAATGTAACAGTACTGTAAAGGAAACAGAACAGGAAATATAGATACTTACTGGACATAGTCGATGTTGACTTTTCCGGCGTCAGGGTTAGCAATGACAGAGAAAGCTTCCTGAGAGAGATCGATGGTGGCTTGGCATCCCGGAGAAGGGCAGCGATCGACGATCTTGACGGTGACGCTTCCGCCTTTGCACGGCTGAGGCACACTGTTGGTGCCGCTGGTGCATGTGATCCTGTACATTTTGCCACATGCAGCTCCGTTGTTCCAGATTGAGTCGCTTGCTGCTGCTATCATAGTTCCTTGATCTTGATATCCATAGCATGCCGATGCTGCAGCCAATCAACCATTCACACGCCACCAATTAATGTCTCTCCCAGTGGCGGAAACAAGACAGGACTAACACCACGACTCCACGGATGTTCAATTTTTTCTTTGTATTATATACATGTGTTATATATTTAATTTCTGTCCAGCAAAGATCATGAAAACGTTGTATTATAATCGGTTTGATAACGCGGTTTGAACCATTAATCATTGAACCAGTACCATTAGATCTGTAGATTTTGAGTGCCTTAGTGTGTAGGGAAAAGTTATAGTACAAGTATTATTTTTTAAGGAAGCATGAAATACACACACATATAGGTGATCAGGATAAATATTAGTTAATTTAATTAAGTGGTGAGACTGAATGGAACCAATATATTAGAATAATAAGTACATGAATAAGTAGAGAGATTAATACTCACGAACATATACAGTGTAAAAGGTGGCGGTTCCAGCTGTAGCAGAAGCCACTGAGACAAAGCTCAAGATGGCTAGCCCCATTACTAACACTGCGTTCATTTTGAGAGCCATATCTTGTCGACCACGAAACTTATAATTTGGAAGTGAGAATTAAATGTTGTGTTCGTCGAAGTAAGGGGCATATATTGGTCCTTTTATAGCAAAATCTTATAGCCCATAAACATAAATTGTATTAATTTTTCCCCCAATAGGTGACGGTCTTCACACGTTTCTCCGGCCCGGCGGCTAGACTTGTGTGTGTGTGTGTCTAGAACCAGGACCATACCTTTGAATTTTTTTTTTTTTTTCCCTCGTTGAAAATCTGGCATTTCGCTGTTAGCATTCGGTATGTTTCCACAAGTTACTGAAGAACTTTGATGCATTAACTGATAACCTTAAATACGTCGTCTGATGCTCAAGCAGAATCATTGAATGTATTCATACAATGACAAAATTTCGACTGAAGTTTCTACATACTGACGCAATATATGGTATTTACAGCGTGGTGGGCAACATGTGTATGTACTATAACAATTAGTTTCAAATTGTGAGAATTTGACAAAAAAAAAAATTGGTTAAAGTATTGATAAGATATAAATATGCAAATTGAATTTTCTATATATTCATGTATTCATATAGTTGTGGGGAAAAAATCACATCAAACAATTTCATTGCCTCATATCTCATTTCTATTTATCTATTACCCTCTCTCTCTCTCTCTCTCTAAATCTCTTACAGATATGAGATAGATGACTTATACATTATCAACAATAGTTGGTTCAAATTGTTTGAGCCGTTTGGTTTTTTTCATAAGATTAATTAGCATCTAATAATGGCATAGGTTTAATTAAAAAGAAAGAAAAGATTATTTACTATATATTTATTTCAAAACATATAATGGAAGCATTTAATTGATTTTTTCCATACATAGCAATAGGGAAGGGATTATAATTTAGGGATATGCACAATGTGACTCAGTCAAAGTGACTAAAATGTGTACGCACTTAGCTTATGACTGTTCACCACCGAAAAGTCTAATATACGCTAAAAGAAATTCGTTCATTATATTGCTTGATTCTTGAAGTCCCCCTTTGGGGAAGGGACGTTGAATTTTTGTGTCTTCATGATACATCATACATCATTTCAGTTGAGCATTTAAAATTGGAAACGTATATGTATACTCTGGGGTTCTTCCGCAGGCGCCTGCCGTGATTTACGCATTTATTCACGCAATAAAAGTCCAAACCTTTGAAGCAAAATCTATGGAAATTCATTTAATAAGGTTTCATAAAAAATGGATAATTAATTTAAAAATAAATATTGTAGGAAATTTCCCGTTAGACAAAGGACGAAATGATATTATCTCTGTGTGTAGGAAATTTCCCGTTAGACAAAGGACGAAATGATATTATCTCTGTGTGTGTGTGTGTGTGTGTGTGTGTGTGTGTGTAGGAAATTTCCCGTTAGACAAAGGACGAATATCGACAAAGGACGAAATGATATTATCTCTGTGTGTGTGTGTGTGTGTGTGTGTGTGTGTGTGTGAGAGAGAGAGAGAGAGAGAGAGAGAGAGAGAGAGAGAGATAATTATGTTATGTCAGCCTCTAAGCTATTGAATTGGGTGTTTAGAGGATATCATCAATACACACACACACAATATTGTAGTTTTAATTTGATTGGTTAAAAAAAAAAACTCTCATTGGTTAATAAATTTAAGGCTATGTTAATATTAAAATTTCTTTTAATTCATTAATAAGATTGAATTTATTTTTCATGTATTTTTAATTTACTTTCACAAGAACATTTGATGAGATTTAATTTATTTTTTTATTTTTTTATGTATTTTTAGTTTACTTTTAGTCCCATTTTTAAATTTCACTGATCGTTAGCATTAATTCTATCCACTATCCTTCTGTAATCGATGTACTTTCTCATATCTTTTTAATTTTTCTAATCAATAGGATTTAATTTTTTTAATTTTCATTTATTTTCTTGATTTGCTGTATTCAACATCAATCAACTTTTATCAACTATCATCCATAAACATTATTTATAAAAATGAGAAAAGGAAATAAAAAGAAGTTTAAGTTTGATTTAGATCATCAGTCTTTGTCTCATAATCTTAGCCCTTCAAACTATGGACAAGATAACATGGCACTGCTTAAGTATTTTAATAGGCAAAACTTGAGTAATAGATGTTTCTTTTTAGTAGCCCTTTTTCACAAAAAGAAGAAGAAGAAGAATGGGAACCAAAAAATACAAAAGAATATAATACAGTTAAAAAAAAAAAGTGGGATCCCTTTGGGTTGTTTCTTATATCCATATTTATAGAAATACAATTTATGTCATAATTTATGAACTAATGCCTAATTTTTTTATGTAACCGAAAATGAGGGGTTATTAAAATTCTAAATTTTTTTTTGGGCCAATATTCTCTAAGCACTCTAAGAATAGGTATTTTTTAGATAGGATTTTCACTATAGGCTCAAAAAATAAAGACAAGATATGTGCAAATAAAGTATCCAAGAAAAAAAATGATTGAATAGAGGAGCTCCTAAAAATTTCCCCATCTCAGATTAGTCGATATCAATAATATTGATGATATTTATTTTAAATTCATTAATTTCAAACTGTGCAACGCACGGAAAATTGTTTAGTTATATTTCATAGGGAGTATTATTTTTACAATACATTTAAATATTACAAGTTATATCAATAATTTAGCAAAGAAAAATGACAATTATTTAAATATAAGTTGTCAATGAACTTTATAATTTATATTTAAATGTATTATGCATACCTGTGTGTAATTTTTTCCATATTCTATTTGTAGTGTAGAAGTGTTTTAGGGAAAGAGGGTGAACTTTGGCTAGCTAAATTATTTAATGAGTTTTTTTTTCATACAACTATTTAATGAGATTTTAAAGTCTACGAAAGGTAAAATGAAACAAGGAAAAACAAAGGCGTAGGTGAGAATGGGTTGACAAGATGGTTTGAGTCTAGTGAAGATAGTGATCTTCTTATCCTATTCATGTCTATAAAAATCATAAGATGTTACCACCGCTGTTAAAACTCAACATTTATTGTAAGAATAAGGAGCGATCATTGAAACAACAGAGAATAAAACTAGCTATTCTTCTTGAAGTGATTGCTTTCAAAAAGAATAACTATATATTATTGCATAAATTTAATTTCATCTACAACATATTATATTTTTTGCTCTATAGCAATAAAAGAAATTGCTGCCGTGTACAATCCCTACTAAATTTTGGTAATCTTTTTCCTTTGAAAATGCATGCATTGATGTGAATGATATATCATAACAATTGTCGAGCATCATTAGAGATAACTTTTCCAATAATATTTTTTATATTCTGACATATTCAAACTTAAAATTTTGAACTTAAAATTTTGAATTTTAATAATTATAGACCATTTTACTGGAATGAACATATGTTAAATATGTCCTCCCACTAGAAACTTCAATACAAGTACAACCCAGCAAACCATGTCTGGTTAAATTAATATTTTTAAATTAAAAGATAATGGTCAAGTTAGACCCTTGAGTTGGGTCGAGCATCTGGTCGACTCTTCTAGTAGATTGAGTTTTGACTTGTCCAACCCTGTGTACTTTTAGAAAGGATAAAATTAAAATTAAAAATCATCTTATAATTTTTTAAAAAATATTTTTAAACACCTTTTACAAATAAAAAATAGTAATAGATTAAGACTATTCCTATGAGATCAATATTTACTATATTTCAGAAGGAAAAAAAGAGTGTATTGTCGAATCAATAATAGAAATGCAATGAAAAACATGTATTTTTTAAATTCAAATTAAGATCTTAACAGGATAATTTCTCCTAGAAAAATTAGTTGCTAGCTAAATCCAGAACGTTTGTGTTTGTTTTGGTCTGAGAAAGTCAAAAGTCAAGATAATGCACGAACAGATAAGAACGGACCCTTACGAGAACTAAGTCCCTATGCATATATAGCCACCGTTTGCGCGCCCCCAAAAAAACCCGAAGCATTAATAATCATTTCCAGCCCAAGAATAGGTTCCGGTTATTCTTTACATTATATTATATAATACTATTTTATATATTAATGAGGGTTGGATTTAATAGGAGTAACTAGTCCCTTAAAATATGATGAATTTATTTGAATTTTCATTGAAAAAAGTATTCATGTTTAGTGCTCGATCGTATTTTTAATAATGATTTCCTTCAATAGAAGTATCCTATGGATAACAAAAAAAATTATATTATGTATATAACTAATTTAATTAGCTATTGTTTGGGCTAAATATGAAATGTAACTCAAATAAGTCACAGAGCTAGTTGGGGCTAGTAATTGAAGTGTCAGGCTCAATATAAATGAAGGGGGCCGGCCATGAGGCTCAACAAAGGTCCCATATAAACTAAACATGCTGAATCTCGTCAGCTGCAAATATTAAACTATTGGCACAAAGACACGATTTTAAGTAATGCTGAAATCTACGCCCAAATATCGCAAGGAAACGAGTTGGTTACCAAAATGAAGAGCATGGAATAAAGACTGTGCCATGAGTTTTGCAGATCGAGATCCCTAATTTGTTAGCAACGTGCTAGGTTTCAAGGACGAGACTATTGTAATGGGCGTCCTAAATTAGGACGTAATCATCATACTAACATCACACTAACCTGGTTTCAAGGACTAACCCAAATGGATTATCCAATACGAGATTAACCCCAATGGATTATCCAATAACGAGATTAACCCAAATGAATTCTTAACATGTATTTTTTTTTCAAACTATTCAATATAAAGGGATCTCAAGTCTTTAAAATATTTTAAGAATTCATATCATTTAAGTAAACATATGCGGAAGCATGATAATAACTATTTTTACTTGCACAAATATTTTGGCCCATAATTATAGCACAAGCATCAAACCACATTCCCCAGGGCTCAAAATACATTTTCCCAACACAAACCCATAATGCAAGTGGATCAAGAAAGATATATTATCCTAATTGGCAATATCATAACTAAACACACATATCAAATAAAAGGAGAGAGGCTACAGAAGTGATTATTATCACTTGGCCTAATGCTCCTTTCCTCTGTTTCTTCTCAGATGAGCTAGTCCCTGTAATATGTTAAAAGAGAGAGGTGAGTACAACACTCAGTAACTAAGGTAGATCTAAGTTATACAAATGCATGATAATTAATCATGAATGCAAGTGGCCAATAAAATTTATCAAGGTGACCATTCAAACAATCACATTAATAACATGTTAATCACATTAACATTAACTCATGTGAATAATTTCAAGAATAAAGTCAAGTATAAAATTTGCATAA
>NW_026557164.1:0-27178 GCF_029017545.1 Prosopis cineraria | reverse complement strand
CTGATCAACGGCCCAGCATGAGCCACGTGGTCAAGATGATCGAGGAGATACGTGGGGTCGAGGTATCGCCGTGTCATGACACGTTCGACTCTGTGTCTGATTCGCCTTCCGTGTCTGAAGATGCTTCTTGAAGCTCTTCTTATTCAGAGCGGGAAAAAAAGTATTCAGGTTTTCCTTGAACCATCTTTTAAATATTTAGTTAGATTAATCGATTGTCGTGATTGTGATAATCAAATCGTTGCCAAATGAAAATTTGTGAAATTAGCACTATTTTTTTTTTTGCCCAAAAATTTGCACTAAAGTTAAAGTTGATATCTTTATTTCTCCTCGCGAAAGAAGGGTTGTCATGTGAGAACCGAAGACATTGATACAAAACAAAATGAGAAGGTGGAACAGAGTGTTACTCTTTCAATCAACAGAATGAAACTTTTCATTCTTACATACACTAACCAGAATAAAGTTTCTTTCTTTCTTTATTTGTTTTTTTGCCTTGGCGGTATAATCAGAATAAAGTTTTTGAGTGAGAAGGGTAAAGCAGTTTTGAATTATTCCTATTCTTTAGATTGATTGGCAAAGTTGCTAGCTTTAATATGAAGTTGCTTTTTTTTTTTTTCCCAATAAGAATTGGAAGAGATATTCCAAAATTAGAAGTCCTTGTTCTTTTCTTCCCCCGGTGAGAACCTGGTTCGGGGCTTGCCTCACTCGACTAAGAGGATTTAACGAGGTCCAAATTAATCTGGGTTGAGACATAACAAGAACGACAAGGAAGGGTGCTTCTAACCACTTACACTCCTGCATTTTTCAAACTCGAATTCAAGATCTCTAATTAAATTAGAGTATTTGAAGTCCTTATTTGACCTTGTGGTCTGAGGCATCAACTTTTCTGACATGTGCAATTTGGAGGACAAGAGGTTTCTGCGACCAGCGTCTTAGGCAGTGTTTCGGTTTCGGATAGTTTGGGACTTTAAAATGGCATGAGATGAAGGACGCTGACTAGATTTTAAAATGAGTAAAATAGTCCCAAATAGGGCAGAAATATCCGGCTACTCATTTAAACCTTTTTTAAAAAAAAAAAAGAGAAATTGATTTTAAAAGTTTAGCTACTTTTATATAAAAATGATTTTGAGCCTTAATTTTTTAAACCTTAGACTTGAATTACTCTTTTAAGTGCATACTTATTTTAATTCTAAAAAATAATTTTATATATTCAGATCTGAGCTACTCATTTAAACCCATATTTATTTTAATCTTAAAATAATATGATATTTTATAAATTTGGATTCCATTTAAATTTTAAAATATTTGTTTCTACTTTAAAATTATAATTTGTATTACTTATTTTGAATTTTTGAACATTTTTGGTTGTACTTCAAAACATAAATACATGATAATAATTTGGCCAAAAATATATATAATATAATAATAAAATATTAATTTTGAAAATAAAAATAAATTAAACAATGAAGACAAGCTTTTGAATAAAATTTCGAACATAATTAATAAGAATCGAGCTTGAAGAATTGATTAATTTTAAAATAATTGGGCTTTTAGGCTCAAGTTCATAATAGCCAAGCTCATGCACATTGCTTTCACTCATTTGTTGACTCTAAATTAGGATTACCTTTCAAGTTATTAGTGACTATCTTAAACCCAGTTCTTCTAAACTCCAATTTGGGGATGGAGAATGGAGGATTGGATCTCATACTGTAGCAACTATAGGATGGATGCTTACTCTACAAAAAGAATTGTGCCAACAGCCACCACAGTTTTCATGAAATAACATTTAAAATTTACAAAAGCCACGCTTTCCTAAAAGATGTGGCTATGTTTTACCACACGATTGATATAGCGACATTTGTTTATAAACTTTGGTAGAGGGTTTTGCCATGCTTTTAAATCATGGCTACTGAACTAACTAAACTATGCCTAGAAACAGGTTGGTTGTAGTGTTTATACCCACGTGGCAAAATCCTTATTGTTTATTAAATCAAGGGTTGAATAATTTGGTTGCAACCAAAATCAAAAAACACTAAATCTAATCTCTTAAATTAAGAGTGTTCACAAGATGAAACGAGACAAGGACACTTTTATCTTATGTCCTATCTCGTCTCATCTCATGAAAAATTAGGATAGGATCAAGTTTGAGATGTGCCTCCATCCCGATAAAAAAGACAATATGAGAGAAAATGCTTAAATAATAATATTCATTAAAATTTTAATCACAATAACTTATTAAATTTAAAACTAAAATAAGATGAGTGCATAAACCACAACAATTAAAGTTAAATATTGAATTACATCAATCACAACTATAAATGTACAACTTAAAATTAAATATACATGAGACATAATACATTATGATAATAATCACAAATGATCTCTAGGCTATAAGAGTAATAATAACAAACAAACTAAGCAAAACATCAATTTATTATTCTTTTTTCTTTATCTAAAATATGTTGAGCTAGTGATTCTTTTAAAATAAAGCAAAATACAATATAAATAAAAGTTATTAAATAGAGAGATATAAAAATAAGTTGTATTAATATAATTAATATATTGTAAAGAAGAAATTACCTTGTATTTCTTATTTTGTGTCATTAAATTTATTAATATAATTTTTTTAATTTTAAATAGGAATTGCATGTATTGAAATTATAATTAATATAAATATAACTTATACTCATGTAATTCATATTTTAATGTACATTTAAATAAAATAATATTATATATATATATAAAATATTGGGATAAGATGGGATAAGATGTCCCGAGGGCTATCCTATGTTCCATCTAGTCCTAAAGCCCCTTCCCATCCTGCAAAGTTGCACCCCTTTTTTTTAGCCAAGAAAAACTTACCTTGATATAATCGGGATGAAATCAGGTCGACCAAGATAAGTATAAAGGTTGAATACCCCTATCCTAAATAACATCGTGAATGTCTAGCTCATTTCTTCCCTATAATTTAAAACTTTCTTAAACAGTGCATGCCTATATTATTATGTTTATACATATGATATTTTCCATCCATCTTTCCAATAATGATCTTTGTATTATGATAGATATTTATATTATATATTATTTATGAATGGATTTAATATTATTATATTATTGTTTTTCCCCTTTATGCGTTGCTCAATATCATAGGAATGAGGAAGATTTTATATCAACTAGGCAAGGATTTGACAATGTAGACTGCAGAAGAACCATGAAAATTTTGGACTATAAGTTCGGAAATGAGCTAGACATTCACTATTTGATGTTATTTAAGAGAGCTGATAGATTTGGATTTAGTGTTTTCTGATTTGATTTCAACAAGATTATCCAAATCTTTGATTTAATGAACCGCATGAATTTTTCCTGTAGTTGCCATGGGCATGGGATCCAAATCTGGAGAATGGCATGGTCAAATATAAATAACATCATCAGAAAAACTTACCATAATCATTCCTTACTCCTTCTCACTCTTTCACTTCTTTCCACTCTAAGACTAAAACTGAAAAATATATAATTATAACTAATTTAAATCTACTATAATAATTATTAAATTATATTAAATTAAATCATTCATTCCCTCTAGTAAAACCTCCCACTCCCAGCAATGAAATGTTCGATTCCATCCCACCCCACTCCTTTCATTCCATCATCACCATTTCGTTCCTTTTCACATCTTATAATCTCTAAAGCATCAAGTTTTCTGTCAGATACATGCGGAGGGTGTTTGATTTATGAATTTTTATACGGAAATACGAAATCCGTTACAAGAACTCCAGACAGTAAGTATCAAGATAAGTAAATAATAATGCTTGTAAACCAGGGGGAAAAGAAAAAGATAAATCGAATAATCTCTCGAATAATCTTTTCATCAAGTTTTTCACATCTTGTATATATCATCACTTGAGTCTTCTCAAGGTACTTCTCCAGTCGAACTTATTCAGATCCGCACCTTCACTATCTGAGAAATGCAAAACCCTAGGAGCAATCGCCAGAAGCTTGGGCAAACTAGAAGGGCGAGAATTTCTAGCAAACAAAAACACACGTTGGTTTCTTTTACCCCCATATACTTGCACGTCTTGTTCCTCAACCTCTCCAACAACTCAGGAGTCACCTCACCGTTCAGAACTGGTTCGGATGGGGCCCACCCTTGGACCAGTCAACCCAGGTCAACGACCTGTTCGAGTTTCCCTCGTAGAACTTGATGCTCACGAACGTAGGCAAGTAATGCTCATCCGCATAACAGTCACCATGACAGTACTTCTGAACACAGGGAAGTACACTCTGTCGGAGACAACCTCGAGTGCGAGGTTTCTGTCCATTTCGAACCACTGTGAGCCCTTTTCGCCATTGTCGGAGGGACACTAGTGGGAGCATCCTGGGTTTGTAACGGCCACGACCAACCCAGCTAGGGTCGTCGTAGGCCATGACGTAGGTCTGCTTGGAGTTGATGAGGTAGGTGTAAACGGTGGAGAAGTTGAAGAGGGGGATGCAGGATTCCGACAAGAGGACGAATCTCTGGTTCGAGACGTCGAGGAGGGCGTTCGCCAACAGCCGTCGCTCCGCTTCGATCATGTCGACGTTGCCCCAGTGAACTTTCTGCATGATACGTGATGGACATGAAAGTGTTAGTCGGTGTTGATGGTGGCTGAGTTAGGTTGACCCAGTTTATTATTATTGGTAAACTAACTAATTATAAAGCAACATGTAGCTATGTGCCGGTCCCACAAAAACAAGTGAATTAATTATAATTTAATGTTTTTTTACTTTTTTGGTACAGCAGCTGCTTAAGAATTTTTCAGAAGCCATAAGCGAAGGAAATTGAAGTATCTCTTTCTTTGGTTGGTTCTGAGTTTTATTGTGCTTTGTTTTCTTATAGAAGCAAAATGCAAAAAGTGGCCATGAAGTATAACCTAGGAACATATGTCGGGAAGCATGTTGCTGAGAAGTTGAGAATGTTGAAAAAGCTGTTCTTTTGTGCCTCATGAGCTACCTACCAATGGCTTGGAGATATAAGTGGGACACACGGCTCTGTCTGAGTTAGATCTAATGAGAGTGGACATACCATGTGGGATAGGACCAGTTCATAAAAGATGAACGTGGTGATAAATGTGGCAGTTGTTTCAGTTCAAAAAGAGGATATGTATTTCTGATCTCCAAGTTTTTTCTGTTAGAACTCGGACGACCAAAATGGCACTTTCCTTATTAAAAAATCTTTCTAAGAATACCCTTTGTCTATTTACTATATTTCCCAAAAAGAGCTCTCTTTTAGACAAAAAAATTTCTCAAAAAGACTACGGGCAATTTGAAGGGTTAATTTCTTTACTGACTGCAATTTTGTGGACCCTATATGAATCAATTACTGACTCCCTCTGTTTTGTTTCTTGTTCTGTTTACATCCTCATCTTATCCTCTTGGTTATTCTTTTCCTCCTCTTCAACAGAGATTAGACCAACTATACATATGCATACAATGAAGCAAATGCATAGAGTATGTGAATTTGACTCAGACTAAAAGAATCATTGGAGTCACTTGGTATCATCTTTTATCATGTCATGATTCAGATTATGGTAAAGAAAGTCCAGATGACTGCCATTATTGATGATAGCTAGACACTAAATCTATGAACATGTGGGCATAGAAATGGAAAGCAGTTGATAAGCCTTCCTCTGTTTTGTTCTGTTTTCTTTACTCTCGTAGCCTCGTCATTGGTTTTCTCGTCCTCTGTTCCCTCGTATCATAGATTAAAACGAGTTGTATGCATACAAATAAGGAGACTTGAAAATAGCGACTTTTTAGTTGTTACCATCATTTTTGGGGCCCGAAAGAGCAAAACAAAGTAGAGTACATTTAAATATGATTGATAATTAAATAGAGTCCAAATCAATTTATTAACCATTTTATTTAAGTAGAGGAGAAACAAACTGACCTTGCTAGGAATTCTTCGGCCACGGAACACTGGGCTCTCTGGGTCAGATCCATTGTAAGATGGGTCTGAGTGAACATAGATTGAGTAATACCCTTCATGTCCTTTGAAGAACAAGTCCCACAAAGGAGCCAAACGCACAGGACCTTTCGTCAAGAACAAGAAGGCCACCTTAGCAACACGCTGGAAAGGGTACTCGGAGATCCTAGGAGACATCGAAGCTCTCCACAGAAGCTCCTTCTCGTCCATGTCGTGCATGACCACAGGAGGCTTAAGGTACTCCTTCATGTAACTACTGTTAGACTTAGAGGCAGGAACATCAGGCATCTCTGGTTTTGGTCTTTCAGATATTGGTGGGGGTCTGAATATTCTTGGTGATGACAATGAAGAGATCGAGAACTTGGTGAATTCGACACTAAAGTTGCAGTTCTGAAGGTAGAAGCTGATGATGATCCCTAGAGTTATCCCACAACCCAGAAGGATCAAGTTGGGAATAAGACGAACCAGGTGGCTTTGAACATTCAAAGGCTTTGGAACTGAGTTCGTTGGGTACTGATAGTTTTGGTTCTTCATTCTTTCTGGTTTATCTAGCAGAGGCTTCTAAAGATTATCTTATATACTCAAAGCCATAATAGATGAAAACAGAACCAATCTGTGAAACAAGGATTACCAACAGCTCAAACTGATATGATAGCAGATTCTTCAGAAAGATCAGACTTTAGCCAACACAGAACTGTGACATGTGTGTTTGTATTTTGGATACAAGAACACACAAACGCAAATAGTTAGGGAGGGATGTGAATATGCGTGTGTATTGCAACGCGCATTGGCTTATATATACATTCGTGATGAAATGAAGTTAGATTGTTGTTGTTGTTTTTGCCGAAACTTCAAAGAAAACGCATTGATTTGTTGTTGTTGTCGTCGTTGTGTTCCGGTGCCGTCTTGCTACCGGTGGTCCTGGTTGGAGGAATATCCAAACGACGTTGACGTTTTCTGTGGAGTTTTCAACCGTTGAAATTTATGTAACGACGACGACGAAATTACGAGAAGCCGCCAGCCTTCCACCTTCTTCGTCTTCTTAAAGACGTGTTTGGTTACTCCTTTTTCGTGCTCCTTCGTTTCAAGAATTCAATTCCTGGAGACAACTGGCATGTGCTAGAAAAATCCCATGCAGATGGAAGCACCCTGAAGAAGACTTTTTCGTCACAGGGTTCATTAATTTTCTACCAATAATCAAGAATAATAACATGTGGAAAATGATGTGAGTGATGGAATTGGTAGGTTCGGCTCAAGTAATTGACAATTGATGTTGAGAAATCTAAAACTGGAAATATTTATTTAAATATTTAAAAATTTTAACTTGTTTTAAAGGCCTTATAAAGATGATATTAATGTAGAGTCATTTTTCTAAATACTAATAAGCTGAAATGTAACAGCAAATTGTATGAGCAATAGCAGAGAAAGATATGTATTTATAATGTAAAGTTTCATATTTAGTTATTTGTTTTAATAAGAAAAGGTAATGTTATTGTACTCACACTTCCAGTTTAAAATTGTGTAAACAGTTAAAAAATTAATTTACATAATGAAGTATTTGTTCTTAGATAGTTCTTACTCTCAAGTTTATTTTTCTAATGTTTAGTTTCAAGAAAATATGTAATTAGGTTATAGAAGGTGTCTTCATGCATGAAAAAATTAAACCAAAATATATGATATTTTTTTGCTTTAAATAATGATTGTGTATATATTAAAATCATAAGAGAATTTATAGAAAATTTTAATTGCAAACCAAATACATTTTTTATTTCTATTTTATATATTTGAAAACAAATTTTATTCTTTTTAAAATTATAAATATTTACTAACTCAACTAGCATAAGAATTTTGTAACCTTTTTTTCCCTCTATAGTCTTAATCAATTATTAATGAATGATTAATAGCAAGAAGGGTCAACATTTGGGCCAACGAGAAGAAAACGAATGGCAGGGTCACCAAATAAGACAAAAGAAAAGGCTAAATCACAAGGTTTGTTGGTAATTAAAAAAAATGAGCTTAGCTTTTGTCGCTTAAATATTCTTAAATAGGAAAGTTCAGCTATTGGGTCGATTTCACTACACACGACAGTTATGAGGACTTACTTATAAAAATGTTTAAAAAAATATATAATAGTATATCATCAAAATTTCTTCTAACTGACAATTGCAATGAGCAACAACAAGGATAGGGAGGGGAAAAAAAATTCGAATTATATGTAGAGTGAATGTGTAATTTGACCATTTTAAGTCTTAAACTTTTAAAAAATACATTTTAAACTTTAAACAATTAAAGTTGAGATAATTTCACCCTACCATTAAATTTTAACAAACATTCGTTAGTTTTTTCAAAAATAAAGTTTAATATGCAATTTTCCTTAAATGAGAATAGAAGAAAGAGGGATGATAAAATTTGACAAAAATTACATATTAGACCCTAATTTTTAAAAAATTAACAGACATTTGTTCAAATTAATGGTGGGAGCAAATTTCCCTTAATTTTAATTGTTCAAAGTTTAGAATATATATTTTAAAAATTTAAAGTTCAAATTATTCATATACATATAATAAAAAGTTTAAATTATATATTAAGCTTTATATATGTGTATTAGTGTCATAGTGTGTGTGTACAATTTTTTTTTATTTTATTGACTGGAAACAAAAGAGAAGGTTGTTAAATTAGTTATTTAGATGTCTTTGTCAGGTGAACAAGTTGAGACAATAATAAAAAATACAAGACAAATTTCCGTTGCCACCTATGGCTATGAGGTTTGGTTTCTGGAATTAAAATGATATTATACTTGTCAATGATGGCTATTCTTTGTTTGTATTCGTTTTAGTATAAATCGAATATTTTTGTTGAATTGAATGATCATCCCGAGAGTTTCTATGTACAGAAAATATTGGTTGTTTATAATGCATTAACAATTATTTAGTCTCAAAATTGTCATTGACTTTTAAATTTGACTTCTTAAAGTTTATTTTAACCCTCATACACTATGTTCCAATCAAATAATATTTAACTTTAACTACTCAGTTGATGCATTAATATTTGAACTGGTACAAAATGACATCATTATAAACAAAATGCATATAATCAGTGAAAGAATATTTTTATAATAAAATAAATATTTTTTTCTAATGCACAAATATCTTTTTATTAAATAATCTTATTTGACACGCGATTATATATTAACTGTAAGCATTTCTTTCAAGATTTGGATTTTTGATAGTCACACTATGAATTATTAGCCTTCTTTTTTTTTTAACTAAACTCAAGCCTCATTGGTTAAAAAAGAAATATTTAGTCAAAGAAAATATACAGCCTATTCAAAAATATTCAAATTAAAGTATTGTTAAAGGATAATTTTTCTTGTTTAAAATCAAAAGATGTAATCTCCTTTTCTTATATCTAATGGCCTAATTAATCATATAACAAGTATAGATATGAATTAGATTTGAATAATACAACATCTTTATTTTTTTTTTATGGCTATTTAGTGTGTCCCCACTATTATTGAAGATATTTAGGCTTCTCACTGTCAATAACCAGGATTTAGCGGAAACAGGTTTGAAAATGAGAAGTCACAATAGATACATAGAAACATGCCATAATTTTACGCTATTCAACATGAGTGATGAATGTAAAAATCAAATACCTAAATTTGCCGGGTGAATTCAAATACAAGTGGTGGAGTAAAATATATAACTACATACATACGTACATACATACATACATATATCTTGAAATCTCAAAATAATAGTCATGTAATCTAATGACATATAAGCTTTTTTACAAATGAGAAGTCATGAGTTTAATCCCACTTATAATTATAATCACAAGCCGTTAGTGCCTCCTGCTATAATTAAAAATAAAATGCGGTCATCTGCTTAATTTCAACTTAATTAATTGATATTTTTGGGAGAATATATATATATATATACACAAATATTCATCCACGTGTTGGTATCTTTATACAGACATAATCATATTGGTATCCCACTAATCAAGCTATCATAGGAAATGGTAATCAATAATATTCCTATCACCCTACAATCTCTCCGATAATCATGCTATGAGAATATTTACGGTGATACTAAATCTCAACGAATTCTATTATTAACCAAGTTTAATTATTTAATTTGAAATAAAATGAATTATAATCTTTTTTTTTAAATTTAGCATGAATACTCAAACCATGTTTACTATAGATTTAAATTTAGTAAGTAGCCTAAATCCACTAACTTTAATTTAATTGAACGATTATGAGAAATTTTATCATATAATAATTAGAAAATACCAAATCTTAATTTTTTGGCTGGGACATCATATGTGATGAGCTCTTTAATCATGTGGATTGTTTTGAATTTTTTGGGAACAAATGTATAATCTTGATAATTTTCAAGCATCCATAAAATGTAATGGTTAAAATTTAAACACTCAATGATTGAGTGAACTTAGGTCATTCACAAAATATAAATCGTCTTTACTATTCACACGTCCTCCTTACCACCTAACCTACATTAATAAGGAATACTCTTAAACTTCCATCAATAAAAAAATGGTTAAGGTGCTTTGAAGAGAGGGAAGGATAACAAAGATTAATAAAAAAGAAAATTCATGAATAAAACTGGATGAAGGGAGTATTATTTACACATATTACCAGAAAATTTATCAATAAATTAAACTGGATATAAGTCAATAAATTTTACATGCGTGTTCAGCATTAATCCTTTCAATACACACAAGGTATAGGGTTTCAATTCTAAGCATTTCAAAAATTCTGCTATCCAGAATAGTTAGAGCAACAACATGAAAATATGGAAGAACAAGCTTTAAATGATGCAGATCAGAGTATTGGCACAATAATGTTGCTGAAATTGACGACTTTACCAAGATTATTATAGATCTGGAGACAACAAGGAGAAAATTAAACCTATGTAATGCTTGGCGTTTTCTTTCTGGCACATATATGCACTTTGTTTTCAAAAAAACTTGAATATTAGAGATCGTGCAAAGAAAAATATTATAAAGCTGAACAATGGTGTTATGTTGCTTAGCTGTCTCTTTGAATATATAACCAATAAGGCATGTCCTAAGGCAAAGGTTGGCATTATTAAAGCGGATAAACTTAGATTAGAGGTGGTTCTAAGCTGCTTTCTAAAAGAAGGATTTAATTTTTTTTTCCATAAGTGGTCCATTTCTAAAGCTTAAACCAAATTTTAGAACTGACATTGCCTAGCTTTTCTGATTTTAACTTGTTGGTTCTTACTGCAGCCACGAATTCAAATTTGATTGTTTGAAGCCAGAAAATGGTGAGCATCACATCTGGTTCCGCTGCGATTCCAAGTGAGCCAACTCCAAAGTGTTCTTTCTGGTTATCTGGAAGTGATCAGAGTTTTCCTTCGGCTCACGTGCCACTCTTCTCCAATTACAAGGCATTCGCACACTTGCACTTGAGGTGGTCGTTTGGAAGTTGATTGAAATTCAAGTCAATGCCATTGGAGCGCAATCTTTGGTGGCTGAATCAACCAAAACATATAGTTCAATTCCATGTGATTTAATTATTTCATTTTAATTTTAATTGTTTAACCTTTTTTTAATTTACACAAAACCCACTTCAATTCCATGTAATTTTCTAGCACACCAAACAAACTTTTAAAGCCCAATTTTAATTTAATTTTATTTTCACTTTCATTTTTATTTTCATTTTCACTTCCTTAAAAATTAGTTCTTTTGTACCAAATGAGGTAATAAGTGTTTTTTTGTTAAAGATAATATTATTTAAAACACTTTCAGACATTAAATATAAACATTTTTCTCACTAAAAATTTAAATCCTAGTTTATCTTATCATAAGAGACCAATCTTTTTTTCTAAATCCAAGTCCCATTGGTGTTTTATAGCTTTTTCCCAAGGTTGATATAGCCAAGCACAATGTCAAGGAAGCTATTGGGCTATTGAGGGAGGAAGAGTACGTGAGGTCACAGCTTGATTTGATAGATCTGCAAGCTGCTCATTTCTCATATTTCCTTTACTTTCTCTACCATGATTTTTATTAACTAATGTTATGAAAACCAAATTAATTATTAAATTAATTAAGGTACTAATTCATAATTTAATAATTGAATTATTTAAATTTTAAATATCATATATTTAAAGTAAAAATAATAATCATATAATATAGTAGCAAAAATAAATGTTTAAATTCAAACTAAATAATATAAGATAAAAATATATAATATCCATCAATGCTCCATCATTTTCATTTAAAATATATATACTCATTTCATAATTTATAATTTATATATTTAAAATATATACATATATACATAATTCATACATATTTCTTATATTTTTTATTTCATAATACTTATTAGCTATAAATATATATAAATTATAGTTGAGAAATTTGAAATAAAAAAATTAAAAAAAATAACATGTCTAGTTCAACCAATTTTGGCTGGTTTGAAGCCAGTTTAACCATCCTTGAGTTTTCAAAATTACTGATTTCATACAATGATTAGACTAGACTTGGGACCAACTGGTTCAATTTGATTTTCATAACATTGCTATCAACCCTGCCTTCTCAATCTTCTTTATTCACTAGTATTCATTATCAAGATTGTTTAAAACTATTATTTAATATTTAATTTGCACAAAAAATATTGGATTTCAAACCATACTATCAAGTACCAAATGGCTGTAGTAATTAATTAATCCCATGCATTGCCTAGAGATTATGGCCAAATTAAACAGTATAAATTATTTGACAAAGACTTGTGACGCGGAATAAAGCGATGCATAATCATGTCATGACAAATCAACAAGGTATTAAAAATCAGACCGATCATTGAACCAGTTGAAGCAGTGATTCATGGGTTAGTGGTTCAATCGAGAGTCAGACCGGAGTCAAACCGGTCATAATTAAAATAATAAAATTTAATTAAATTATACAAAAATATTTTTATTTGACTATAAAAAATATTTAAATAAAAAAGATATCAATCATCAAAATATTATATAAATTAAAAATACTATTTTTTAAAAAATAAAACATTTTATAAGATGAAATGTATAAAATGTATAACCAGAATTTAAAAGTAATTTTTATATTTTACTTAACATCATTTAAAAAATTATAATAAAATGAAAATATAAAGATTAAATATTTAAATATATATATATATATATCAAATGGTAGAAAAAGTTGCGGTCACCAAGTTATATTCAAAAATAGGGATAATAATAATAATAATATTTTAAATGTTTTTTATTTTACGTAATTAAATTAATAATTATTGATATTAAAATTTTAAAAGCACCAAGTCCCAAGAAAAGTGGAGGAAGCGTGACGCAATGAGATTAGGAGTCAGTAAATAGTGTAGGCTTGGTTCTGTTCAATCATTACATCAATGCAAATGGTGCAGGCACTTTTTAAAAAAAAATTAAATGAAGCCTGAAACTTCTCTTCTCCCCATCTTTTTCCTCTGTCGTCTGTGTGCGCTGTGAAACTTTCATCCTCCTTAAAAATATATTGCAGCGGAAATCACAGATGGGAGAGGTTGAACGGCTTTGGTATACGATTTCTTTACTATTTCTTTCTTCATCATTTTTTTCCCTGAATCTTCTCATCTTTTCTTTTCTTTTTTTCCCTTCCTTCTTCTTCATCCCTCATCTTCTATTCATCCATATTCTTCGTCTCTTTCTTCTGATGGCTGGTTTTTTTCATTTTAATTTTGTTTCCTGCAACCCGGTGACCCGATTAACCCAGCGGGTTGGCCGGTTTTTTTCGAGTTAATCCCGAGTTAACCGAGTTACACCGAGTTACTGTGCTTCTGATTTACTTTTTCAACCGGACCGGCGGCCGGTCCGGTCCGGGTTTAAATACCATGTAAATCAAAGTTTGTTGATATAAGGCAGAAAAATAAGTACGTTAATATCATAAAGCAGTCATCGGAAATGCAGGGGTGCAGTGAAGAGGTAGTTTGCAAGTTGGGTTAAATCACTTGATTGTCGTGAACGCGACCTGTTTGTTTTGCAATTGATTGACATTTTCCAGAGGTGGATGATCTTACAACGTATTTCTTTATATTTTTTGATAAACTGTTTCAACGAAATTAAGGATTTCCAGAGACCTGAGTGATGAGGCCAAAGTTTTTCATGAAGCTTAAGATACTTAACTTTAATCTAATCTAAGTAGTTCCAGTTTCGATGTCGTACAGTTAACATATCAGGAAGAATTTGTTGCTCGATCAAAACGGAAGATAATCTATCTAAAGCACAAGAATTCAATCGGTGCAAAACTTTCTCTATTGTCCTGCACGTGATTTATTTCACTCCATATATAATGCCTTCGTAACTCTGAATTCCTATTTTATGAGGAAGCATACTATTGGATGACATTAAATTAAAAGCAAAGAAAGACAACCACCATTGAACCAGATGTTGGATACATCGTATGAAAAACTATACTACAAAATTATTTTTATATATATTTTTTTGGCATCAGGCAATGGAAAGAATGAGAGAAACGATACCAAATGCGCTATCAGTTCCAACGGAGGATGGATGGCACTTGGCATCTGTTGAACTGATATAAAGGAGAATTTAAGCAATCAGAGAACGGGGTGATCGCCACTTACCGTGTAACCATCCTTAAAAAACGTGGGACGATTAGATAAAAAATGCTACAGAGCAATCTTTTCCCTTTCCGTTCCGATTGAAGAGCCATGAACACACGGAGAGTCAACTTGTGGCAGAGTTCTCCTGAGCCATAATGACCTAGAGGTAGAGCAGATGATTGCTTGAGCCAACCTTAAATCACCCTTGTATTGTAAGACCCGCATAACCCACACTTATGGTACAGCCAATGGAATGGTGCACTCCCCTTCTTATCGCAATCATTACATAGTATATCCTGGCAAAACAAGATCAGATCTACCAAATTGATTTCCATCCATCCTTAAACGGAACCAATAAATTGATCCTCTACATTTCTCTCTTTCTCGCACTTCATCTGACTTGGACACGTTTGATTTTGATTTAAAGGTATTAATTAGTATCTTCTGATTTATACGATCATTAACTAACTAACAAACAAAGTTTTCAATAATCTTTACAAGGGTGCTAGAGATATTTTCTAACAAAACTATAAATAGGATTATTCACCAAGGCCAGATTTCAGCTCTTCCGCTAAATTTCTCGTATCTTTGGAAAACATGTTCAAATGCCAAAAGTACCATGGTTGTCTACCTTATAATGTTCGACCAAAAAAAAAAAGTCTACCTTATAATGGCTGGCTGCCTGGCTGTGAAAACTACCATGAGAACATAGTTTGGGAATCTAAACACTCTTTCTAAGAAGGATATGACTTAGAATTAAATTTAACCCACATGCTCACAATCCGGCAAGAAAATATAAAAACCTTGACAGTTGATGGTAACGGCTCGTAATCTTAAGCTGGGTTGATTGTAATTTTTCAATAAAAAAATAGCTAGTGTAGCCTTTGAAAGGTTAAGGTAGCTTACGTGGTTCTTTGGGACTGACATTAGTTTTGATATATCTTACCTGATGACGATTCCGATATTCCTCAGGGAGTTCCTCAGAAGCCAACAGAGCATCAAGCATGCCAAAATAAACCTACAAATGATCAATGAAGCAAAACAAAGTTTAAAAGTCACTTTTGTTGAGAGACAATGAACAAAATCTTCCTCAAAAGGTTGCAGGAAGGTGAAAACATGCTTCATATTCGGCATCTTGCTTTCAAGTTAAAATTCAAACATAAATACATAATGAGGAAAAAGTACGTATTTTCTGATGAATAATAATTGTCTCTTAAAGGTTTCCTGTCAGATTAAATACATTTTAACATCATGTTTTTACTTATGGTTTCTGTTAATACAATTTTGCAATCCTTGTACAACTCTGCTTAGTTGAGTAAACATCCCATGTAGATTGTAGAGTGTAATGTGATTGTTGTCTACACAATACAGAACATCCATCAAGTGAAATTCTCATCAAGGAATTGCTATCATCCAAATGATTCTGATGCTCATGGTTAAAATGTCAGCTACATGGACAGATAAGAATGATTGAATAAAAAATTTTAATGGGATGTGAAGGGGAAGGGATTACCATATTATATCGATGCCGCAAAAAATAACGACATATATAATTGCATTATGAAGTTTTATATAAAAGATGGTGTATCTCATACCGCCATATCTCCCAAAGATTTACGACAAATTGGACAGGTGTAGTGACTACAAGTATATGCCTGCAAAGAGGGGGGAACAACTGCAGAATTTATCATGTCTATACACAAAATTGCATTCTACAATCTGAAAAGAAAAGAAGCAAAAGAGGATAATGACCTGAAAGCAAGTGGAATGCATGAAATGTCCACAAGGAAGAGCTCTGACAGATGTACTAGATGTGAACAAAAAATCACAGCAGATAGGGCAGTTTGTTTCTAAGCTTTTTTCCTGGCACTTGTGATCAACTAATTTCATTGACAAGCAACAATTACACTGCATGCAATGGAAAGAATCAACACCAAGTCCTTTCCCCAGACGGCATATATTGCAGAAAGGGCAATGGTAAACTGTCCTGTAAAAATCATTATTTTTATCAGTATCACAAATGATTCAAGACCATCAATAAAGAATTGAACTCAGTTCTGAAATTATGAGAGAATTCAGGATGAATATAGGACTTTAATCCAATTTAACAAAAAGAACAAATTTTACTATCTTCAGTTCAAGGTTCTGTAATTTACATGAGACCTGTAAATCATAAAACCACAGAATTTGCAACAAGCTTGACATATACAAAACATAGAAACAAGCAACATGATGAAGTTGTTATATGAAAATGGTTTCAGAGGTAAATCAATCATCTCACTTTTAAGGTTACTGGGTTCTATCACTGAACATTTTAAGAGGAGAGAAGAGAGAAAGGTATTATAAAATCATATACCTTTCGTCATCAAAAAACTTGCAAATACTACAGTAGTACTTTGCCATTGACAGACCACCACAAGAAGATGTTGCACAAACTGGTCCAATTGGCTGTAATTGCAGGCAGCGCATGCACATCATCTCAGCTGTAGCCTTCCTACAAGCACATTACTATATAGTTTATATATGGTAAAAGATTAGGTCAAAAAGAAATTTTACATGCAGAAAATTACCTATCCATGGAATGGTCACTGACTTTGTCATGGCAGAACCTGCAGGAGAATAGCTTTCCACAGCAAGCAGCAAGAAGTTTACAATTTCTTCTGTAATGCTCACAACCAAAGATTTTTTTCTCTGGATCATGATAGGAAGGTAATCTTTCAAGTACATCTTCTCCATTTCCAAATTCATCTGCTGTTGCTTTAGATGACTTCTGCTGAGAAGCTATCCAGCGACTAAGGAAGCCAAATAATAGATTAAAAACAACGAAATGGAACTTGGAGGTTTATAAAACATTAAAGAAGAAACAGACCTAGTCAATAGATTTTGAATAAGATAGGATTTCCTTCTTGGATCAAGAGTTGAATCTTGAGAAACTTTTCTAATTTCTGATTCTAGTTCATTCTGGTTCATCCTGAATATATCTTTCCACCCGGGCCTGAAAGCTTGAAAGCTATGATCCAAATTTCCAAAGGCGTCAGCACCTAAATTATTAAAAAGTCAAGTACATTAGAAAGTATCCAAACATATAATAACATTTTAAGTTTGATCTTGAAAAAAATACAACAGGGGATTCGCTGAAGAGATCACAAATACTGGAAATAGCAGCTAACCTAGTGAAACATGGTCACTGGGTGTAGTTGTGTTTGAAAATGAAGCAGGTCCTTCCCACCATTCATTAAGCCACTCATTGAACATGGTGTTTTTTGTAGCCTGCTTCCATGTGTCCATCATTTTGTTTTGCTCCTCTTGTGTGAGAGCAGAAGTTACCCATGGCAGCATTGATTGAAGAACCTCTGCCCCAGTAGTACCAATTATACAACCAACAATTTTATCCTGTTCTTCTACAGAGAAATGCACGTCAAATAGCGGCCATAGTTCAAGTTCCTCACGGAAGATATGTTGATCTAGCGTTACTCTAATGGATTTGCACATGCCCTGAATCTTTGTAACTAACTCATTGTACTTCTGTATGGCATCAGAGCAATCAGAATAATCAGCGCAGAAGCTGGTAAAATGATCAGATGAATTCTTATTATTCAAGGATTCATGTAAGTGACAAAGCTCTGACAGTCCAGATGAAATATCAACAAATAATTTCTCTTCCTGCTGATGGTCCAAAGTGTAGGAATGACTCACATTGTGAAGATTTTCTTTTGATTCTAATGCCGGAAATACTATATCATCCTCTGCATTGCTATGAGCTCTGTACAAACCCCACAATAAGCGAAATCTACCAGTGAACTTCCTCAGGAAATTTTCATCACAATCAAACAGTTTTCCAGATTCAACATCTATATACTCCAAGTCTTTACATATGGCTTTATGAAATTTAAATATGTTATCAATAGGGCGTGTTTTGAACCCATTGTCAGAAGAACCAACATCTGTTTCCCAGACAAACAGACTAGAGTTAAGTGAAGGCACAGAGCAATCAGATAAGGATCGCAGAGATTTTGTAGAGACTAATGAAGATGCTCCCAGATGACTTGCATTTACCCCTAATCCAGGGACACAGCAAGTCTGATTATCAGGTAAGTTAAAAGATTCTCTAAGTCCAGTGCAGGAAGAAACACCATTCCCATCCCCCAGTTTTGGCTTTCCACATTTGACTGGTCCGCTACTTCCATATACATTGTCTTGTTGAATGGATGAGTATTTTGTCTCGGGACTGAACGAAGGTGCACATATGCAGAATGATGGGCTAGTATTCTCTATCTCCGATAGTTTCCTGGCAGAACACAAACCTGTTTTACTTGAGAAGGAACTATTGTTTCTGGATTTTCTTTTGCATGCCCAACCAGAAAACAGTGTTATTAATGCATAATCTGTTGTAGGGGCTGCATCAAATAAAAATTAAAGTTAGAAACAGAAGGGAAACTTGAACACATTATTTGAGGAGGGGAAACACTACACCTGCCATATACATATTCAGTAGAAATAACTTTGCTTCATCTTCACTAAGAAATCCAACGAGCCACGGGATTACAGATTCAATCAATTTCAAAGGCATTAAGCGCAAACTTTCATAAAGTAATTCTCGTTGTCTTTGGGGGGTAAAATGTTTTCGTGCAAGTGGTAGAACCTATCAATATGAGATGTTGTTAGAGAGATCATAATGACAGCAAGATATGCCCAATCACAATGCTAATGTCTTGATGCTGCACTGAATCACATAAATAAAGTTCTAGTGAAAGCATCCTGGGTCTTTAGACAGAAAGACATCAAAGCGCGGAAAAGGTTTGGTTGATTTAGACCCCATTCCAATAGCAGGCAGAATTCTTGGTCACTTTTAAAAGTTAAAACAGAGATGAGTTCACCTGAGCTTCCTCATTGTCAAAGTGCTTCAGTATGGTGTCCTTTATTTGTTCAGTGTGAGACCTCAACTTCATGTAATCTTCAGTAGATGATGAGTTGACTTCAGCATTCTGAATTCCTTCCATCAGGGATCTAAGCTTGTCAAACTGAAGTTCCTCATCGGCATGCTCATCGAGAAAAGAAACCTCTGCATCTATAGCAGGGAATATAACTTTGTCCTCAGCAATGCTGCAGCCAAAAAAATGAGAACCTCACATATTATGTCCAATGAAAAAAAGGATATATGATATCATATTGGTGTTCATCATTCTCTCTCTCTCTCTCACTGCTTTTTTTTTTTTTGTCTTTTCGATCTTTTTTCCCCTTTTGTTACAAGAGCCTCATTGTTAGACTGGACTTTCTTTAGAAGATGGGAACTTCACCAAAGTGAGCTAGGGAGGGCAAAGAAACCCTGAAGGTCACATTATTTCCATACTGAATAATCCAAACCATGTAATAGGGACGGGTTAGGGGTATGACTTCTCTATGACTTCAATAAATAAGCAGGAAATTATTTCCTGTGACTCACACAGTCACACTCTTTGTATACAGTCTGAAACATCATTTAATGCAATTCAAAAGGCCGCCAGACCATGAACCTTCTCACAACAGAAATTATAATAAAGAGGATAAAGATCACACCTATGAAAGATGCAGACTTCAGTAATAAACTGCAACCTCCCATTAAATGCAGACAAATCAGAAAATTTTCCAGAACGTTGTATCTTCCTAACAGCCTCAGTTAAATCAATCATCTCTTGTTTTATAGCCTTATGCCAAAGTAATATTTCATCTATAGGGCATGATGAAGAAGAACTGGTATCGTCAATGCTTAGCTCCGTCCATTTCCTTTTTCCACTTTCGGAAGGTTCACAACCACAATACACCTTTTCAGAACAACTGATTAAGTCATACGTCCCAACATTATCACAACGAGCCTTGGCATCATTTGTGCAGCTTCTACATTTAATCTTTACCCCTTCCACCCATCCAAAAACAACCTTGACAATCAGAAAATTCAAGCTGAAACACTATTCTGATTTGATCATTATGCAACAGCGTTTAATCAAATAACAATTACCTGTTGAAGAAGCTTCTCTTCAGGGATTATTGAGCACAAGCACTTAAGCATATCCTGATGTTCATCAGATGATACATACAAGGCAAGCCAGGGAAGAAATTCTGCCATCATTTTAACTGGCAAGCTGCAAAGAAATTGCCACACCAGTGATGCCTGCTCTTTAAATGAAAAGTTCTCAATAACCAAGGGGAAGACCTGCCCAAAGCAATGACTTGATATTGATTTTTGTAGAAGTTGGTATCAAAAACTCTACACTAATATATACCATAAATATTAAAGGATATCCACATATATCATATCTGGAAAGGCATACTTTCCATAACAGCATCAATTCGATTTTTCGTGCATAGAGAAAATTTACATGGGTTAGTTTGTAACTAAAATATCTCTATTCAACTGCTGAAGCCAAAAAGGTCGTCAAAAGAAAAGAACTGCTTCTACTGAAGATTCTTCAATTGTTTAAACTTTACTATGTGTTTGGTTATATTCAGGCAAAACAAAACACTTAAATGAAGGCAGGAGACAGGAAAAGGTCAATTCAAGACATTATGCAAAGAATATCCTTGAAAGTTGAATAGAATATTCAAATTTACCCACTAACACTGAAAATCTGGTAAAACAAGGAATGAACGATGCCACTAGAATCATCATATATTTACCTGCTCCTCTTCCTTAAACATATGCTGGCTAATTGATGTTCGAAGGGCACCAGTACAAGAAGCTAATTCTCTACGGTAGCCCTCATACTCTAGCAAATTAGAATTTAGCAGCTTGAACAATTGATCAAATAGAAGACCCTCTCCCTCATGCTCCAAGAAATATGTGCGCGCAACATTCTTCACACGTATATCTAATGCAGGAAATATGACCTGTGAATTCAAAGTAGACATGATAGAAAATTGGATGAATCATATGTAATTATACTCAAAATTGAAGAGTGCCAGATTTTAGTAAGTCATGACGTAATAATGTAATGTGAATTTGTAGCTGCAATTAGGATCTGAAGTATCAGCGATCACATCAAAATGACGGTTTTTCCTCAAGTACATAGCACGTGAGTCGAAGTTAAACTTCATTTTAAGCGTTCAAACTTGCACTCATCTGATATCCAATTAAAGACTCTCCATAGCATCCTTATCATTTTTTGTCTGCTTCTTTTCCTTTAAAATTGAGCTGCATTCAAAATGCTAACACTGAAATTAATATCATAGAGTATTCAGGTCTTTCCTTTTTGGTTGTTCAATTCAAAAATATTATGGCCTCCCATTAACACGATGTTACTGCAAACTACTTTAACACGTACAGGCAGATAAATGAAAAACGCATCAAGGAGAGGATAGGTCCTACTAACATTACTCATAGGAACCATAAAAATATTTGGAGTGTTTCACATAAGATAAGATTTAAATGAAACAGAGAAGCAATCTACCAGACTCTCTCAGAAAGCTGACTTTCGATCCACACTATGAGTCTATATTGTTTACAGTGGCATTGTAGTAACCATGATATCGCAACACGCAAGATACAGGCAAGTTATCAACGGTCCAATTTGATGGCTAAGACGGTTTAAAAAGCAGAGGATGAAGAAGAAGAATCCTTAGTGCTGTATTTTTTTTTTAAAACAACAAAAAAGTAAATATCGATCATTCAATGGTGGATAACTCAATATTTTTTTTACCAAAGGCACCAGTCTCAGTCTTGAAAAAGAAAAAAAAAAAGAAAGAAAAAGAAGAATCCCATCAACTCCACTAACCAACGCACCTCATCCTCCGCATTACAATGATGCTTATAGACGGTACGAAGAAAGTGACAGCGGTCGAACAAGGGTTTGATATTCAGATGCTGCAGCTTGCTGGTTAGTGGCAAAATCCAAGGCGGCTCGATGGAGGCTATCGAGCTCAGAGCGAATAGCTTTATGAAAGAAAGAGAATATCAGAATCGGCGATTTGAGGGGCGAGTTCTTTAGGCAAGTCTTGGAAGGTGAAGAATCAACTGCGTTCACAGTGCCATTTATTATAGCCAGAGCTCCGTCTGGCATCGCCATTATCGCCTAAAAATTTCAGGCGTCCAAAAACCTCCAAAATTTTCCGAGATTTCGTTGAAACTGTTTCGGCGTCTCTGCAAGTATTCTCCAATCTCTCTCTTCTTTGAGCTTTTCTCCTCTCCAACTTTACTGTGAGCTTTCTGTAGCTGTGAGGACAGAAGAGCGTCGAGAAAAGCACGAATGAGTGGCTTCGCTGTCGTGTGGTCGATAAAAGAGGGCGAACATTATATAGTTGGCTCACGTGGCTCCACTCCTCCACGTGAACTAATTTTCACCTTCTGCTTCCGAGAAAATGCCAAATGCCATTAGAACTCTTCACTCGAGACGGATTTTCTGATCCTACCTAATTACTCACCATGGTTATTCTCACACTTTTTTTATAAATTATTTCTACCCTTCTCATTAATATTAATATAAAAAATACAAAATTACAAAATATATAAATATATAAAATTTTAAATATACCTCTACATAAAAAGTTTATAAAATAATATCATATTTTATATCATAAAAATAATTTTAAAAATATTTTTAAATATTATTTAAAAAATTACACTTTAATTTATAAATAAGATTAAATAGATCTTTTAAAATATAACTTATAAATAAGGCTAAAAAAAAGTATTTATCTATTTTACCTAATTACTCATAAATTTGAATAATAAACATTTATCTCTATTAATAAATACTCTTTTAAATATATAATTAAATGATTAAAATATATAACAAAATTATAATTTAATTTAAATATGTTTTAAATTTAAATTATTAAAATTAAAATCATTTTGATTAATTATCATACTCAACAAAAATTTAAAAATATGGCAACTTAGAACTTGTTTGGCTTCTATTTTTTTAAAATAATTTTTTATTTTAAAAAAATTCATTTAAATAAGTGTTTTGAACTTAATTTTTTTTCAAAGTTATTTTATTTTTATTTCAAAAATAGAAATATTTTAAATTTATTTTGATTTTTTTTATTTTTAAAATATATTACATTTAATTATTAAAAATTATAATTATCTTAAATGATGACTATCATAACTCATCATCATTGGTCATCAGTAATCATTACTATAGGTTAATTTTTTAATTCTAAATTAACATAATCCAACAAATTTTCTTTTTGTTTTGTTACAATTTTTAAAACAAAAAATGAGAATACAAACAAACAAGCTCTTATTTTTGTATTTCTTGTCTTCTCTATTGATATCAGTTTTTTTAATTTAATTTTTTTTAAAACAGGCTCTACAGCTTTTATGAATTGAATTCTACACCATGTACACTTAAGTCAATCAATTCAATAAAAAAACTTGGCAAGTTTAACCAAGTCAAGTTTGATAGAATTTAAATCTAATTTAAATTTATGATCGAGTTAACATGATCTTGTAAATTAAAATTGCAAAAAAAAAAAAGTTACAGTGCGAACTTGCAAACTTGACAACAGTGCGCGTGACCATTAATTTATTTATATTAAAAAATAAGTATAAATAATTAATATATAGAAATGGAAAAATAATTTATTATTATTACATAAAAAATCACTGCAATACAATAAACTAAGCAATCTTATTAGTCTATATTTGCGGAGAGAGAAAACCAAATTTAGTCTGACCCTTCACTCGTTGTTGGAAAAAGTCTATCATATTGGCATACCAAAGAGTTACGTACCATGTTTTCGTTTGTTTTATATTAAAACGTTTTAAATTTTTGATCTCTATCACATCTATCTCACCCTATCTTTATTACTTGAGTCAGCATTAGATGGCTAATACCACGTTTCTTATTCTACTCTATCTTCTAATCACAAAGAAAAGGTTACCAAGGCAACTAATTTTACTGTTCTTGTATCGAAGCCAATTAAAAAACAAATTTATTTGGATTTGTGCAATAAATATTAAACTTCCATTACATATTCTTGCAGTTAAGCCTATACTATTATTATCCTCGTAGATTATTGATTACTGAATATTGATATCGAGGCTACTACGTTATGTGATTGTGTCACGTTAATATTAGAAACCCAGCCTCCTATAATTTAAACAAGAAAATTATATATCTTTGAGAAAGTATAATAAGTATTTGAGCCAAGTGACTCCTTTTTAAAAAAAAAAAAAAAAAACTATTCTTCATTGCGCATAAATAAAAAGGAAGAAAATATTTGTTTAATTTTTTTCTTAAATATTGTATATCAACATGGACAGACTACCAATAAAATAGGATGACAGGAGGGAGATGTGATCATTATTGCTGTCCTTTACATTTAATATATAATATAATATAATGTATGTGAAAACATATAAAATGTCTCAGAACAATAATTATTATACAAAACTAATATTTTTTTAACTTATATATATTTAATAAATTATTATTAAATACAACGATCAGTGATATTCATATCAAAGAATGTGGTGGGAGAACAAAGAGAAGCATGGGAAGGGTGGAGGACACGTGTACAGCACGTGCGAGACAGTATCCAATTGTGGTCGTGCCATCCCACTGTGCCACTGCCCGCGATGTCCACTAAGCCTCCTTGCTATGATGTGTCAGGAATAAAATATTAAAATTATTTTTGTTGATGATGTGTCAGGAATCTCCTTGATATGCATCATAATATTTAAATCCGATAACTCCATGGGTTAAAACTAATAAATCCTTGATCTAAGTATCTTAAGAGATTATTTATCAAAATGTTTTCTTCAAAACTGGTTTAATATTAATAGTAATTCAATTGCAGTTTTTAACTTTTAATTTTTAAACCAATATATTAATTAATTCAATAATCAGTTTAATTTTTAAAATCTTAGCATGCATAACACCAAATTTGTAGAAATTTGGCCCCCAAAAAAAATGAAGTAGAAATATATATTTTCTCTATATTCACTCACGAGTTCCTGAGCAGCCCTTTCTAATAACTTAGTGAACTAGAGCTGGTAATTTCACTTCTAAAAAATTTATTATTTTTGAAGGTCATTAATGTCAAAATATGTGTAATTGACGATCAATATTAGTCTTATCAATGCCATCATTAGGAAGTGATGAATAAAATATTGTTAAAAATAATAGTATTGACAACAAGTGGTTATGAATAAAAAAATTTATATATTTTTTTACAATCATTAATTGTCAAAAATTCTCATACCAAATTAGTATTCAATTTTTAACAGCCATTAATAATGATGATTATAAAATACTTTTGACACCTGTAAATGAAGTCGTTCAACAACTTTGACTGTCAAAATACATAAATAGTAAACTTAATCTTTTTTACCAATTGTAATATTTAATCAAAATATGTTTAATATTATTCTATATATCAATAGTTTCTTGGTTAAAAATTATATTATGAGTTAGCATATGCATATGGATATACAAGTATTTATTCTAAAAAAGAATATACTCTCTTCATTTAAAAATATAAGGCATTTTTTAAAAGGTTAAATATTTAAAAATGTAAGATATTTTTAGTCTTTAATGTATAATTATTTTTTTTTTAAGTATTCTATTAAATAAATCACTTTATATTTATTTCAAGATGAGACACTCTATTAAATGAGAATAAATATGAAAGATAGGGTTAATTTAAAAATAATAACTACTTTATGGGGATACAATTGAATAAAAATGCCTTATTTTTTTAATGTAGAGGGTATCTAATTGAGTTCATTGTTTATATATTTGTATAAACTTAACCCAATAAATAATAAGTATATAAACAATAATTGTTTCAAGTATCGCAATGTTGTAATGTTCATTAAAAATATAAGACATTTTAAACTACAACATATTTAAAGTCTGCAAAATTTATCTCTAAGTTAAGAGATTTTCCATGCATAGGATCTCAAGCATTTCCATGAAGCTCACCACTTACCTTATGCAAAATAATACACATTAAATTTTTTTTAAACACAATGAAAAATGAATCAATATCTCAAAATCAAGAAGAAAAATAACTAACATTACATCGTATACTTTCTTTTTCTTTTTTTTGGTGAATCATTACATCGTATATCTTCAAATCATAACAACTATGTTAAGATCTATAAGCCTTTCAAATTGGACCAAGTAGCCTGCAGTATAAATGCATTTTTATCCTTTCAAGTTTCACGTTGTCACGATGAAAAGTGATAAACCATTTGGGGCGGAAGTGGGTAGACAAATTTTATCTATAAGATTGTAGGCAATTAAAAAATTAGAATGTATTAAAAATGTTTTGAGTCACATCAAAAGATACTCCAAATAAACAAATCCTCCGTAATGAACAAGTCAGAACTAAAAAACATAAATTTGTAATAAATACTCTCTCTATTTAAAAAATAAAATATTTTTTATTAAATTTTATTTTAATAAAATAATTATTTATTTTTAAATTAATTCTATCTTTTTTATTTATTTTTATTAAATATTTTATAATAAATATAAAGTCAATAATTAATAGGAGTACTTTTTAAAGAAATAATAATTATACCTCAAAAAATTAAAAATATTTTATATTTTTTAATATTCAACTCTCCAAAAAATACTTTATATTTTTTAACAGAAGAAGTAGAGAGAAAG